>NW_020170411.1:549656-607762 GCF_000524195.1 Echinococcus granulosus | reverse complement strand
ATTACAATCTAACCATTTACTAAGGGAAAAACTAAGGTCCTTCCTTACAGTTATTGTCATTTAACTTAAGATAATTTGTGCACGCTTTATTTTATCCTGGCCTTGTAATTTTTAATTTCTCTATTAATCCACATCCTGACTTGATGTTTAAAATCCTACTTCTAACACCACTAATGACATGGCTTCCTCCAAGGAGTCTACTGAGGTTGTATATCTTAAAATTCCGAATTTCATGTTTTCATTTGCTTTCTGTAGGGTTTATTTCACCAGTTCTTGGTATTGGGAGCCGGTCAAGTCGTGGATTCGCTCCCCCGTTGGAGGTTTATTTAACTATGCAGATGGCTGCAGTTGCCATACGTGAACACCGCCTTTTTCCTCTCGTCAAAGTGCACAATTCCATCTACTTTTGAGCCTACCTTACTACTAACTTGACTTGCTTGATAGTAAATGGAGATTTCTAAAAAAACTTGTGCCGACTTATTTTATTTTAATATGGGAAATACACCCTCGTGTCCTTGTATAGTTCATCATTTTTATGAGAGAATGCTACTAAGAATGATTCTTTGGAATTCAATTTTAATTTGCAGGAAGGCACAAATAAAACTCCCCATAGATGCATAAGAAATTACTCTTGCATTTTAAAGTATGCGTAATGTGTGAGTCTGGTATTTGCGTTTAGGGACTTCGAGATACCTTAGTCCAATACGACAAAATTTACGTTTTATTTCCAACAGTACTCAGAAATAGAGCCAAAATGATAAAACAATGCATAAAATCATGCATTTTAAATGGGCATCATTTATACTAAAGAATCTGTCATTGCATTGACCAATGCGCCATGAAGGAAGAATCAAGTCTATACCTGTCGCCAGAACTTCTACCGTTAACTTTGTGCCAATAAATCAGGCGCCACTAGCCAATCGGTAAGGCTAGTTCATTGTAAATAAGGATTGTTTCCTTTTTGAATGGTGGTTCCTTTTATAGACATGGTCAAAACTTTCTTGCAAAATAGTATCTGAATTTTTTGTCAACCTTCTTGGGTTCAAGTTAAGCCAAAAAATATGTCGCAAATCGTAATTTGGCACATAGTGATGCCAAAATCTAGCCAAGTTCAACTTCGTTTATCAGCACTTAGGATGCTATATCTCCAAGCCCATCATTTAGCTTTGAAGTCATTTTTGTTGCGCAAAGAAATAAATTATCGCTGGCACAAACCAACGGTAGAAGAACGCAACAATTTAAAATTTCGAGGTAACCTAAGGGCTCCATCGCGTTCGTGAAGCATCACGGAAATTCTAGTAACGTTGAAAGCACCGCAATCATGGCAGTCTTGTACTAATTTTTGATTTCTTTTCCGGCAAAAGTGTAACTGTTTCATACTTGAGGTATCACTAGTGTTCAGCTTTAACGATAAAATACACATTACTTACTCTTGACCGGAAGTACTAGGAAATTTTCCTCCAGACACAATCTCAGAGTTACAATGCGATAATCTCATCGCGTTAAACTTTTCTTACTTCATAATAATCATCCTGATGAAATGATTTTTCACTAAGACTTGTGTTAATTAAGCATTCAAGAGTATACAGCTTGTTTGGGAATTTGAGTTAAAGAAGCCACATCGTGCCACTGTTGTGTCTATTTTCTTCCACGAGGACTTAAAGATACTCTGTAATCTATTTTGTAATAAATAGTAGGGACTAAAGTAGACTTTAAAAAACCAAGGTCATCATATCTCAAATTTCTTTCCACTAACTGTAGAAATTGTCCATTTAGCAAGAAATTACAGATACCTTTCGACGACTTTCAACAATACTTAATAAGAACGCATAGAGACAAAGACGCGCAAAACCATCTTTCGCCCCCTAAGCGCTCTGAACATTTAGGTACGAAATTATGCTTTTTGTGCCAAGATTCACAATTCCCATGAATACTTAAGTGATGAGATTGGCTTAGCCTACACCCCATTTCAATTTTAACCAATGCATCGTACATGTAATGTAAGCATCCAACGATGCACGAAGGCCAGTTTTATAAATTTGCTGTGCACGCCTAATACACGAATTTCAACTCCCATAGGCCCCCACAAGTACGGTCAAGAAAATGCAAAATAGACAGTCTTCCCTCATGATAACCATCATGATTGGACGTAATCAGGCTTCTCAAAGCACTTTTGCTTCAAGTAAATAACAGATTGCTTACGGTGGGTTTGTTAAGGGTTTATAATATAATTCACATGCAAGAATATTTCCTCAACGTTGATTATCCTTATTGAAAAACTTACAAGCTGCTATTTTGGGGAAATGATTAAACTGTCCTGTGATTTCTATCCCTCGTACACACTCAGACAGGTACACAATTGCCTCAATGCGTAGGCGAATGTCTTGGTTAGCCACGGAGGTACCAATCTGATGCAGGCAGCAGTTGGCTGTCTATCGCATTACTTCGAGCTCTGTGAGTGGAGCGTACTCTGGAGGCGCTTGACGCGAACCGAGGTACGGACAGGCGGGCGGGCGACCTTCCCATTGGATCAATACTTCTCCGACAGCATTTGGTCGAGCGGCGATGGTGCGTCCGGTCGTGCGGCCGTTTCTTGTCGCCTTGGCACTATTGCTGACTTCTTCCCCGGCGTTTTCCCATCGCAGCTCCACATACTACGACTCAAAGGATGGAATAGGGATTTATCCTTTCGACAAATCAGAAGAGGAGGATGATTTTTCTTTTGATGATGTGTCTGGTAGTACCAGCTTATTTTTATCATAAAGCATTTGAAGGATTATTGTGAGCAGAGATTCACTTTCCTAAAGCAACAAGACATGTTCACTCATTTCAGCCTTAACTGCATTTTGTGCAAATGGGCAAAATATTGAATAACTTTCGATTTATACCGTTTGGTTCTACTTGCCGTTGCTTTACTATTCAACAGTCGTTGAATATGCTTCAGATGAAGCGGTCAGCTAAAAATAGGCTTTGTTTTCATTTATTAGAATTAGGCCATCTTGGTATAGTAATTGTTCAAATGCAAAATTCTTCTCAGACTACAAGGTTTGTAGCATTACAGTGTGGTTCATTAATTCCAACCTTTTTTGACCTCAAAGAGGCTGTAGCAGTTAAGATGTTGCTGTGCGCACGAGATTTCGCTGCTCGCTCTTGGCATAGTAGAGTGAGAAAAAAAATAAGATCAATCCCAAGGTCTAACATCCCTTAAAGACGCTGACCTTGTGATTCAACCGTTGCTGTAACGTGGCATTTAGGTTTGGGGCTCATGGATCCATTTTTTGACTTGTGACACACTATGACAACTCCATCAGTGCCATTGCAAGCGCTTATTTGTGGCTGTTTCTTTTAGACCATTTTCCAAACAAGTGGAGTCTCAGCGCCGAGTTTGATAGCAATACGCATTTTACGTCACCACCGAGTATGATGGATACCTTCGAAAAATTCAAACGTCAGGCTGTGAAATGTGAGTCATCTTACTTTTGTTGTTCTAGTCGTAATTGTAGTGATTCGTGTATAAAATAAAGCATTATTTGGATAGCTGATCAAATAAGCAACATACATATATCAACATATTGACCACATAAGGTTATATTCCCACCATTTTGCTCATAATTCGCCTCACACTATGCACACGGTAGCGACTTGGTACTCGAATAAACCTAAACTTTATATATTTTTTTTTAATTTATCCATTAAGAAGTAACCTCAATTCTGAAATTAGGCAGTTTCTAATCCGCCATGACTTTTTTCCTGCTTAAATTTTCCAGAAAATGAGCAGCACCGTCACATTTTAATTTGGTAATCATACACTTATGGATAGGTTTGTGTGCCACAATACATTCTGTAACCAAAATTTTCATTTCACCCATCAGTCATCCACCACTAGTTCGGATGCTTCGTTTTCCGCTACCAGACGCTATCAGTCTACTTCCACTCGCTTTCATACTATTTTCGTACTTGTACATAGTCATCTATAGTATTTTAACATGATAATTTTTATAAATTCACGGTTTAAACACTTCCTTTCTGAGCTCAAAACGTCGCATCTGCAGGTGGTGGTGTAATGATACAATAGTGTGGTCCATGCTTAAATAATTCCCACTGCATAAAAAAAAGTAGGTTTAAATGGATTTCGTCGCATAAACGTTGCGCTATTGTGTAAATGACGCTAATGACAGTGAAATTGACTAACGGTTTTCGTGGGTCTGCTTTCTCTTTCGGGTTGTTGATGCAGCTCATAGCCTACCAGTTTTAAAAGCAAGCTTCGATTGATAAAAATAGGCTCAACGTGATTTTACTCCTTTCTCAGTAAAGCGTTGACTTGGTGGTCTTACATCAATCTGCAGCATTATCAACAGCAGGTGACTTTGCCCTTCCTCCCCATCTTAGATAAACCCGCTCACGCATCGTTATCGTTCCCGTAGGTAGATAAACTACATGAACAGAGTGTGCCTGTTCTAAATCTTGAAACATTACTGCGTATATCCAAAACATCACTTTTTTCAATCGTTTAAACTGATTGCCTGTCGTAGATTCAGTCGCGTATATATACAGTGGACTATTCAAACATTATGAAATTGGTTAATATCATCTAAACTGGTAATCTTTCAATATATGAAGCTACAACCTGGCTCCTGGGTTCTATTTTTGTGTCTTAGACCTTAATTGCTTTTATTATAGCTGTTGTGCCAGGGGACGAGACAGTTAGATTAAAAGAAGGCGGATCATCGAGCCCGAGACTTAATACTTCTTTGAGCTGGCAAACAGCAAGTAAGCTTTGTTTTTCTGAGCACTTTCGAGAAGTTTTTTTATTAACTCATTTGTTGTTTCACAAAAGCGCTGATATCTGTTCTTTGCGTGGGAGCGGTCGTCGTAGGTGTGATACTTGGAGTTCTTTACTGGCCAAAGTAAGTTTCATTTATTCTCTCTCATTTTTGCTCCTTAGATTGCAGCCATTGTGGTTCCAGTCTCATGGTCATCCATACGATATTAATTTACCTGCCCTTAGTAAATCTAGCTAGCAAATTGGAATTTTTAGCCCCTAATTTTTTATTGTTAATCTCAGGCACTTTTTGCTTACACACCCTGGTTCACCGTCTTGGTATCATCGAGCGCATTTTTTGTAAATTTGCAAAAAATTGAGTCCCTTTTGGGTGTTACCTAAAATTGAAGCGAATTTTCATCCTCACACAATGCCCCGCATTTTGTACCTAAAATTGGTGGTTAAGCAAAAACAAAAACCATTTTTAATAGCATTGTTACCTTAAATATGGGTCAAGGAGTAGGAAGATCTGTTTATCGAGGTTTAGAGTGACCTAGATATAACATTTCGTCCTTTTACTAATCAACTACTTCTGATTTTACTCATCACACTGCTCTACAAATCACCATCAGCCTAAAAAACGGATTTCATAATATCTTTGATAAGACTAAGCGTCACTGCTGCTAAACTATGACCTTGGATTCACCCTTCACACTTCAACTTTACAGAGCTGCCTTTGGTGAGAGGAGGGATTCCCTTGAGGGCAGTAAGAGGGCAGAAGCCGTTGGAAGTCAAAGCCATGTTAGTGACAGATCGTTAGCCCACTCTGCACAGATGTACCACTACCAGCAGCAAAAACAACAGATGCTTGCAATGGAACAGTGAGTCTGCTCTCCCTTTTCTTATCCCCCCAAAAACCGAAGCATGGAAACTGGGATACCGCTTGCGTAGTTATTGAGCATGACAAAAAAGTCTGTTCTACGTCTAATCCACTGCAGATCTATTGCCGTAGCTTGGTTGGTTTTTTGTCGCCTTTAACCTAATTGGCGTCTAATGCATTCGCATCGATATGGTAGGCTGAATGCATTGCTGACAAGTGGTGATTCAATTTCACTGAAGTTTACTATCTGAAATAAAATGCTAAGGTGCAAAAGGTTATTGTAAAGTTTTGAGACTCAATTCCAGTGGAATCTCTCAGTATCTCCTTTGTAGTCATTATTTATTAAATTATGTATTTTGGGAACCTAATTGTGCCCTAAGATATGACAGATGTCCAGAGGCTCGATCTTGTTATTAGCCTAATTGAAGTGGTGCATGTAATAGCTGAAGTGTGTCCCAGTTTCAGTGTGGATGGAAGCCTATACTTCCCGTAGGTCCTATCAGAGCGCGATGTCTGAATGTTAACTAATATCTGCGATGAGGTCGGAATGCTTGTTCCTATTTACCTTGCAATGCCAAAGCAAGCAACGATTGGCACTTTCTTTACTAATGGTACTATATCAACTCAACACAAAGTCTTGCTGTTTCATGATTTTTAAACCTACCATCGACGCCCCCATTGTAATTTAAGTTCCTAATATTTCCCTTGCTTGATGCTTAAATTTATTTTGTCCGATCGCCGCCCCTACGGGTAGCGTACTTCTTTAAAACAATGCGTTTTGGCTTTTCCATATTAGTTTCAACCATAAAATTGGGCTATTCCACCTCGTTTTATTTAGGGCGGCGGGAAGGAATCGCAGCTCGGACAGCAACTCGGATAGCGAGGGCGAGGAGCCAGACGTTAATGTCTACGAATGCCCTGGATTGGCGACAGTAGGTCAAATTTTCAATTTAAAGTTCGTCTAAATGTCAAGAATCGGGGTCAAGATACTTCCTAGAGAATACTGCTCTGCATATGTCAGGAGGTCGGCGTTCCGTTTAAGATTTGCCATTTGTCCAACGATCAGGTGTTACAATTGGCTGAGTTTTCGATCTCAACGGAAACTTGGATTCTGAACATTTCAAACGAGCGATTCGACCCTTTCTGTACACAGCAATTAGCTTCCCTTGTTATATTGAGAACAAGAATTTGTCAAGCTTACACTAGCCTAAAATTGAGGGATCGTCCCAAAACATGCGTCCTTAAGGGCCGTTTCTGGATGCTACTGTATTTTGCTCATCGCGTGATGAAGAGATATGTTTTCCTATCTTCTCCATCCATCCACTTAAACTTGACTTGGGATTTCTGAGTAATTTTGCGATAAATCGAAACCACATAATTTCCAGTCTTATAATCCTGTTTGAACGTTTTGTCTTCTTGTACGTTGAACAACTAGGAGTATTGGTACAATCTAACCAGAGCCTTAAGTGGACCAAATTTTGGGCTGAATTCAAACTAAACGTCGTCACTACCGGCGCCAAAAAAACAACTTTGATAAAATACTTCGATTTAATTACGGCTTTTGATGTAGCAATGCCTGTTCAGTAAAATCTCACAAATACTTCAAGGGATTTCTTAAAAATTAACTTAATTTTATGGGACTCGGGCATGGAGCAAATAGATGCACACAAAACTGCCTTATCCTTGTCTGCATATAATTCTTTTAATGATCCATACCCAGCATTTGTTCTTTGTGGGATAAAGACCGAAACATTTTTTCCAGATTTAAATTTCATTTAATTGTCACATTGGTATCTGGCACAGTGGTATTATCATGCGATCTGTTTAAAGTTCTTGTCAATTGACCTAACCTCCGCCGTGAGGCAATTTAAGCTCTGATTATTGTTTGCATCTTTTTCATGAAAGGCCAGCGAGCTCGAGGTAAAAAATCCCTTGTTCGAAGATGAACATGGTGAAGGCATCCGAGCGTCATCTGCGAGGAGCTCCAAGTAGGCCCGAGATGCGCTACTGTTCCAGGTGCTGGCTATGGCGAAGGCGATATTGTTCAATCTGTGTATGTGCCCATTTCTTCGCAGTATTTTCGCCGTTGTCGAGTCTATAACGCTCTTCCAGCCTTCCCTTCCTCTTTTTCACTCACTCTTCAAATAACTAGATGTGTATCGCCGTTGCGTGATGTGTCCTTTTTTTCCTCAAACAGTCTTATCCATTCCAACTCTCTCTATCCCTGTCCTCTATCCTAGTGGCGAATTCGCTCAGAATTATTTTCGTACTGTATTCTGATCCATTTGTCCTGTATTTGGTCTATTGTAATAAAAAATTTTGGTCCCCAATCATTATATCTCCAATTTCCTTCTTTCAGAAGGCTTATTTTCTTTAAAAGTGATTTGGAATTTTGGACATTTGTGAAAGTGACTCTACTTGACCTGGGTAAAAGTTATGAATTCGGATCAAATAAGAAGTCTCAGTGGGGTATTCGGTACTGTTCCATCGTCCATCGAGGGCTCAGCTGCATAAGCCATCTAGCTAGGACTCCGGCAGGCAGCTTTTGAGGCATCAAAGACTTCGGTTGGCAAACTGCTTGTGAGCGTGTTCTCCGATAATTGTGCAAGCTTAACCTAATAATTTATTACTTTTGTATATTTGCCTACCCTCAAAGCAAATAGAAGTACTTTAAGGGGGAAACTCAGAAGTCTACAAAAAATAATGTTGGGAATTATGATTGTTAGGACTTTAGGTAGTTCCGAATGTAGCTGAAATTACCTGCTTTAAAACATTGGTGGGTATGCTTAGAAAAATTTATAATTTTTGAAATGGACTTAAGGTATGTTAAACTTCCTGGCATATAACATTTAACCAGAAACAAATTACTATGACCTAATAAACAAGAATAAGTTGGTTAAATGCAACAGCTTATCCACCGTTATACAGTAAGTGAACTAACAGGACTGAGTAATCTTACATGAAAGTCGCGCATTAAACTGCAGATCGAATGCGCCATCTGGGGATTTTTTATCATGCAAGCATTAGCTTAAGGTTCTTCTTCATAAAACTCAGTACATTTTAATGAAAACGACTTTGTTAATTCTATTTATAAGCAACTGCTATTTTAGTCCATCATTCGTCACTCATCTACGATCTTTGTCTGACAGGTTTCCTTCAAGGACTCGTTAAGGCTGTATTTACATCGCCTTGCTTGTCCTTTATCCATTTTAGTACGTTGGAATTTCATGCCAGGTTTAATTCTACCTTATTACTAGGCTGAATATAACATTATACCTACGAAAATAGACTCATTTTAAAATGAAGGCATGCGCCTAAGCTGTTTTTGAACTGTTGGAGATTTGAACAAATTCAACATAAACTTATGCAGCTTGAATTTACAATACCTGTCGGAGAAACGGCAGCACACTAAAAGTCATTTGTCTGACAACTGCTAGAAAAGCGGTTGTGAAGTGATGGAAACACTGACAACTGCATCTTCTCGACTTCATTCGAGTTCACCCTACTACTGCCATCAGTTTCTCGTTCACAAAGTGCGTTGTAAACGCTCCACCACTTTAATCTTCATTACTGCGTCTGGAACTAGGTTACGTACCGTAGTCCCTTTTCTACTCAAACAATTGGGAGGATTTATTAACAAGTCGAATAATGAAAGGGCAATTCCTTTTTTTTGGAACCCCCCCAATTACATCATTCACGAGACCCTGGTACCTGGAATTTAAAATGCACCTTGTGTTTTCTGCACGAGATTGAGACATTAGGACTGTTGGAAGAGTTGGTATGCAGCAATGATTACAATTATATAGACACAAATTTTTACAGGTAGGGAGTATTTTGGGATTTTTCTAAAGCAAACTGTAGTCATGTGTGGGTCCATAGCTAGTAGGCACTGTTCAGGTTGGGACAGTAAAAATTCGATTACTTTAGTAAAACTGGAAGTATTATGGCTGGGAATCAGTACCGATGGAGGATTGAAGAAAAGCTAGTGTCTTGTTTGTGCATAGAAAATAAATTCACCTAGCCGAGGGAGACTGCCTCATTTGCGCACCAATGCCACATTTAAGCTGTCATGAGTCATACGACAGGTACTTCAGCTACACACCACATCGCAATCTGCATAATGCCTCGCATTCTCGAACTTGGATTGGGCTATTGGCTGAACCAAGGTTACCAGCCTCCTATTCTGCATCAAGTGAGTTTTACACTGTGGTGTGCGCACAAAAGTAGCATATACTAGTTGCACCATCTTCGAGACAGATTAGCACCACCAGCATGGATCTACAACTTAAACAGGCCAAATTAAGAGTAAGTTCTTTACGCGATTTATGTGGCCTCCATCTGACTTATCCTCACACTAAAGGCAACTTTCATGTGCTAAATATTGCCCTTGAGGTGGCCTTATGATCGACCTTCCCATCGTTAGGAATCAATATACTGTGAGGGATTACCCTCGGGCATGTTCCATAATCTAGTGAACTTCTATAAGTTTATTAAGCCCATTTTGAGCTCATTGTTAATTACCACTATCCAACGTTCAAATATCTCTAACCCTTAAAATTTAGTATTCATATTTCCCTATTAACTTTCCTAGCTGCTTTACTTCAACATTCGTGGTCGCGCAGAGTTGATTCGACTGGTGCTGAATGCCGCGGAGAAGGACTTCCAGGATGTGCGTGTAAGTAGCACCGAGTGGCCCTCACTGAAGGCCCAGATGCCCTTCAACCAGCTACCTGTGCTGGAAGTCACCACGCCGAGGGGTGAGAAAGTTATGCTCACGGAGAGCATGGCCATCGCTCGTCTGCTGGCGCGCACCTTCGGCCTCTACAGTGATGACGCTGCAGAAGTCTACCTAATTGAGCGAATGAACTCTCTTGTAAGTGTATTGCCCCTCGTTAATATTTCATAAAGTCAAACGGTGAATTTAAAACATCCTAGCTGATGGGACACAGAAATGACGCCTCGTTTATAGGAAGGGGAAAATTAGAATTTGACAATTTAGTTTAGACCTACTTGCAAAAACGATTCGAACCTATAATGTTCTAGCGATATGGACACATTTATTCGTATTTTACTGCTGGTAACTGTTAATAAAACAGATTTCATATTGCGCAAAAAATCTGCCATTCGAGGACTCAATGCAGTGATGTCCTGCTCATTCCAAGGATGACTGACTTAAGCAGCATTTTAACATTTAAGCATTAGTAAAGTGAATGGTAGGCAACCTCACCAAACGTTATCGCTTCATGCCAGAGGGTGGATTATGGTCAGCTGATTAGAACTCGGCTCACCCTTACCACGATTTTTTTGAGACGGATGAAGAATCAAACGGATATTTACTAGGAAACTACAAAGGACTCTATACGATTTAGGATACCTGCCATTGCATTTCTACGAATCTTGCAAAAAAAATCGGAGTAGCGTAATTTAGACAATCTTTTTCATGGAATGGTACCAACACGCTAGTGATAATATTCTTACATGCCAATGAAATTATCTCACACAACTTTGGGGACTTAAAACTGCTGATTGAGAGGTAAGGTAAAGTGATGGAACAATACAACAACACAAATTACGACGAGTTTCCGTTTTGTAGACAAGTTCCCTCTTGGAGGAAATCTACGCCCTGGGCTTGAAGAAGGTCGACAGTTTTAAAAAATTGGTTGAAGCAGAGCACGTGCACGAATACATGGACGTAAGTCTGCCACCTATCCCATTATTGAGGTCGTCAGTAGGTATTGCACTTTCTTCTGTCTGTGCTTTATCACCGCCGACATCCGTCTCAACAAGGCAGAGAGATGCAACCTTGGTCTAGCGCATAGGGCATAAGAGGCAAATGGCGCTCTTTCCGAGATTGAAGCTTAAAGCCCTAGACTCTGCGATTGACGTAACGACTAATCGCAACTAAGCTAACCGCGATCTCGTATCACACAGTAGTGCTTAGAGGGCTACTCTACTAACTTCTAAAAAACGCCTCACTTCCCTTTCGAAATTTTTTTGAAGGCAATTGAGATGGCCCTGAAAGAGCGAAAGAGCACATTCACCGCGGGACCTCAGGTCACCTTAGCCGACCTCCAAGTGATAGTTCTAATCGACACGATGGACAAATTTCTTGCGAACACGAAACACGACTGCAAGGACGAACTGGACAAAATCAAGGAAAACGTTATGAAGGCAAAGCCTGGCGTCGCCAGATACCTGCGTTCACGCCCACTTACCGATTTCTAATGTCAAACCCTTACATTTTCGGCGTTATTGTTAGGATTTTTAGTTTCTATGGTATTTAAAATGAAGTTGGTGCCACCATTCCTGAATTTAATGAGTGTGCAGAAGGCAAGCGAAGCATGACATAAACTAAATAGTGTATAGAGACTCTGTGAACCTTAGAAATAAATATAGCACGTGAGTGCTGAATAAACATTGTCCAACTACAACTGACTGTAGGAGGCAAATGCGTAATGTAAAACTCCTTTCCCATTATTCAGCCGAAAAAATGCGGGAAGACACGTCTTTGATAAGCCACGCAACGCTGTTCAGAAGGTTTTCCCCCGTTACAGCACTACAGCCGTAAATACTCCAGTGATGTGTCGTAATATCTCTGAGATTGAGCGCTTCAGCTATCTCTGCAGGTTTTAATGCACCTTGTAGATCCTACAGAACACAAAGGTTGGGATCGAGAATAGACCTTAAATGGTAAATGGCCGTTAAAGTAAAAGGAATAATTGTAATAGAAGACCTACACTGATGGCAACACACGGAAAAAAAACTGAAAGCACAAAACAATGGGCAATCCAAGAGTTCACCTGTTTATTCGCTAGTACGAGAAGGGTTGCTCCAACCAATCGTTCTTCCACTAACAGCTTGTTTAATTCTTCACGACAGTCGTCTAACCGTAGCCGGTCGGAACTGTCGACGACCCAAATGAGAGCATCCGTAGTCTCAAAGTAATTGCGCCAATAGGAGCGCAAGGAATGCTGACCACCCACGTCCCAAGCATTCAGCCTGTAGCCCATATACTCCAAAGTATGAATACTGAATCCCAGAGTAGGTGCGATTGTAGATATGTCCTCACCATTAAATTTTTTGACAATAGTTGTCTTGCCAGCGTTATCTAATCCACTGCATAACAGAGTGTTAGTACACAAAAAACTTATGAATTCAAGTCAAAGTACTAACAAGGACTGTAATGAAATAGAATAACGTCGATGGGGCGCAAAATGTCATGTAATCATCATGGACTACATTATCTAGTGCCCTAAGTTATTAAAAGTAAAGACTATCTCAGAATGTTCAAATGTGCACTGAAAAACCACAACAAACTAATACCAGATTTACAGGATAAGGACCCGAATTTCCCGTTCCTTTTGTTTTAGCTTCCTTAGAATGGTCATCAGGCCCATAGTTACGATGAATGACTAGGCTATTGGGGGAACGTAAATATTCAGGCCAGTACTTCTAACGCAAGCACCAATAAGCATTTCGGAGGCTTTAGCAATGCAGATAACAATCATTTCATAACGCATTTAATTAATTTACACATTTTGAAGGCGCACCTGTTCTTGATCCCACGTGAGGTTTCTTTTTAAATTTGCGAAGACATGATAATATATCCCGGACCTAAGTTTAAGATTGGAGAGAATATGCACGACTCCCCAATTCACACCCAGATTTTATCGACCCGGACCGGTACAGAGAAGGCTTACCACTACCGTATAGGAATGGTCGGGTGGCTAAGCTACCAAACAAGTATATTTTGCAGTATGTAAAACATTCGCGTATTTAATCATGAAATTGGAAATATACCGTCTCAAATAATGCTTCTAGTTTTTATTGCTATGTCAGATTCGTTATAACGGCAACAATATTTTTGTATTAGTCGGCTCTATTGCTATGCAGAAAGCGCTCTTTTGCGAATATTCACAATCGTCTGGGGCCTTCCAGGAAGTAGTAGCGGACCAAAGCATCATAGAAGTACATATATGGCCAAAGTATAGAAGAGTTGAGAAACTACTAACATGATGCGAATACCGCGCCCCACAGTGGGAGACCAATTTGCGGAAAGCGAAATGCCCCATAGTCCAGCATAGCTACAATTTCAAACCGCTACAGTTCATTAGAGCTAATTCTTCATAGATTGTATCCGTTTTTCCTGCGGTAAACCTATACGAACCAGTTTTTGGGGCTTCGAAGGCCAATGTATAATGTCAAGCTGCCCCATGCCTGTTTTAAAGGTTTTTGTTTATTTGTTTTTATTAAAATGCTCCTCAAGTTTGGAGTCCAAAAACATTTAGTTCTCTCGGGAACCAATTACCCTACTGACAAGTTATGGTACTTTCAAAACCAAGTACGTCATACTCCACTATTGATCAAATGGCGACCCCGGTGCTGCATCAGCCATCCCCGGCCTAGCTCAAAGCACTCCTCCCAGCCTTATTTTCTGTCACGTGATAGCGTTTACGAATCCCCTGTACTTGTCGCGAAGCCAACACCGAGAGCCTGTGGGAAAATCAGATTTACGATGCAATTTTGTGCTGCCACTTATTCCGTCCAGTTGCACCAAATTACATTACCACGACAGAGGACAGCAAAATCCTCTGCATCCCCACAGGTAGGCAGAAGCTGTGATGGGAGCACAAACGAGCCCAAAAAGTAGCCGACAATCTTTAAATCACAGATTGTTGACGACAATTATGAGAAAATTAGATCACAATAATCCTTGGTACATGTTCCGCGATTGAAGGCAATGAGATACCATATAGGGGTTTCGAGGAGAGATGCATAAAAGGTCCAAGTAGAACGTGTGAAATGAGACGAGGAGTGAATAGACGTTATACATAGCATGGGAGTACGGATAAAAAGGAACGTTTAAACATCAGTTGAAGGTTCCTCTAACTTCTGTGGCGCCTCAACGTGCTCAAGAGCCGTTGTGGTAGTAGATTGAAGGATGCGCTCTTCCGATGAGGTGGTGGTCTGGACGTCACCAGTTGAGGCCGTGGTGAACACTTGTGCAGTGGTATAGGTCTCTCCGCCATCCACGGAGACCAAAGTGGTGGAGGGCTGTGCACTAGCAGCAGCAGTCTCGTCAGTCGGTCCGGCGGATGACGCAACAACCACTGCGCCCGACGGCTGAACCAGCAGGGTCTGCGTCTGTAAAATCACCAGATTAAAAGATGATGTGATTAATAGCCATAGGCATACACACATCGACCATCAAAAGAAACAGTAACAAACATGCGCACAGACGGACGGACAGGCGAGCAAAGAGGCAAGTCGTAAGACAACGCGGATGTGAGGATAGTCATGCGATGATTATAATAAGCGAAAGCGTTACAGTGATGACACAGTGGATTGTAGGTAGGAGAAGGGGGGTAAGGAAAGGGGAGGGACAATGGGATGAGTAGGTGAGGAAAGAGTTGTTCGATCATTTACTGTTCGATTGATCACTTACTCCCGAAGTAAGATCCGACAGCTGAATAGGAAATAAAAGAGGGGCATAAGAAACGCTTGTGCATCTTATGCATCAACCAACAAAACTACGTGACTACTTAGTTGACATCAATGGACAGAGTAGAAGCCAACCTGAACATGGACGGTTTGAAGTTTGTTAGCGGCATCAGTAGAGGCACCCGCGGGGGCACCAGCTGCGGTGGTAGTGGAGGGAGTGGAATGCTGCACAGAGGTCTGCGGATTCACCACGTGCACGAGTTGCAATCCACCCGTCGTCGCTGCCGTACCCGCCACGCCGCCGGTGGCAATCAGCGTTCCACCCACTTGTGCTGTCGCCACTGCATCCGTACTTGCTGTCTGAACACCCAAAATGGAACTATTCTCATTCCATCCAACTTAACAAAAATTTGAGACTATACTTCCCCTTCAAGAAATTGAAGATAGCGAAAATAGCCGATTTTTGAACTTGGAAGTTAAAGTGGAGCACGTCGTGTTTAAAAGTGCACGACAGAGTAATTGAGCAGCAAACGTAATGACTGTAGTTGTGATCAAGGCGAGTAAATACTACAACAAAAAGTAGTCGAATCGTACCTGAAATTGCTGAGGAAGCATCTGTATCTGGAAGGGCTGTCCGTTGGAGGCTGAGCTAGTGGCAGGTAATTGGATAACGTATTGGATCTGCTGGCCGGAAGTGGTCGCGGCAGCAGCAGGCACGGTAGCGAACTGCACGGTTGGTTGGCCGGCCGTAACCGTGGTCAATGTGCCGTCGGCGCCGGCCACCAGGGTCGCTGCTGCAGGTCCCGCGGTCTCCGTCTTTATAGAGACATCGTCGCCAGTGGCCTGCTGCTGCTGAACCACCTGTACCTGTGTCTGCTGCACCAGAGACGAACCTGCCATATGCTGCAATGCCGACTGAGTGTGCTGCTGCTGCGACTAAAACGATGTACTAAATGCCTCAGTTTAAGGCACAAAGTCACAATAGAAAATAAGTGAGATGAAGTATTTCTGATGGACAAACTAGATTTATCGAACAATGGGTAGTAAGGTCATGTCACAAGTCAATCTAAATTAGTCTAATCAAATAGATGGAGATGCTTCGCCTAAGTAGGCAGGCTAGTGCGTCTTGGCTTTCATTTGAAATCGTGTTCAGACCCATGGCCCACAATAGTGCGCCTCAGAGCGCAATGGTAACTAGCATGACTGGATACAAAATATTGTAAGTATAGTTAGGAATCTTAATGGTAACCATGACTGACAAAAATTTAGTCACAATAGTTAAGATGAGAAAGCCCTCAGTAATCCATTGGCAACCTATGAAAACCCTGAAGATATTCACTTTGTAACAAACCGTCTAATTACTATACCGAAATACATCACTTCCTCTGGGATGAAGCAGAACTAACAATGCTTTTCAAAACGGTAGAACTGCCTTTGCTGTTACCAATGCCTATGACTAAAACCATAACCATTTTGGGTGTAAGACGGCCTGAAACAGTAGATTGCGCATGAACCCAGTGGTGCATCAAGTTCAAAGCGTTTCCAATGGTACGAGGGCATCGAAGCGGACGCAAGCATGGGAAATGAGTCATCGACACAGAAGCACTTCGACGCAATAAGATGCATAAGGGATGCCGGTGATTACTAAGCCGTGTGAGGCGATGGGGCAAAATCGAGGAGCAAAGAGGCAAGACAAATTTACAAGCAACCCCAGGACCAACCATTATCCACCATGCACCATGTCACCCAGCGAAACGCAACTCTTCGGAATCGTTTAACTGTGTAGGAGCTGAAGTGTAAGGACACAAACACTTCGAAATCGATGTTCAGTAGAAAAATAACTCATTACGGATGGACGCATTTAGCCAAAAGGAAAACAAATTGATTTCCTTCATCTACTTCGAAAACAGTACGGCCAGCTAGCTCGTGAGTTGGTAACTTTAACACCTCAGGTTAAAAAAGCGTGACATAAAACTCATGACCAAAGCATCTCACTAAAGACGTCCCCGAAGGAAAAAAACCGCATAAGACTAAGATTGTGACAACGCCACTACTTGGAAAAGCTACCAGGATGTGTTGTGAATGGCGGATTCGACCTGGTGCAAGGACAGCACACGAGCCGACAAGAGCACAAGATTGCCGCTTCATTCGCGTGCCTCACACCCGCTGGCTCGTGCCCCCCACACATGTGTGGGCGTTCAGCGGCATCGACCTGTCGCAACACAGTGCGCACATAAACACGAAAGCCCCATAAAAAGGTCGCACTTCATCGCTGCCTAGCGATGACACGGTAAGCCAAACCTATGTATTATGCTAAAACTACCCACTTCCAATGTTTAACAATAAAATACCTAAACTGCATGGGCGGTATTCGTGGAAAGTATGTCCACCATCCCCCTTGTTAACGATCGTTTAGCTAGGGTAACATCTTAGACAACTGATCAGATGCCAAAGCTTTTGATGACCAAGCTAAGGCGTACTGTCACCGGAAATGGAATGCGTACCAAAATTAGAAAAGGAGTTTTGAGCTCCCGGTGGGAAATATTTCTATAAAAACACTCTCAAAAAGTAGCACGCGCATAACGTCAATGAAACTTAGTAGATGGGTAGGTAACCTTGTCGCCAACACCTCCCAACTGATAAAAAGGCTCTCAAACAAAAGCTGCACAAGAGACACTTTTCAAGCTGGAAATGATTCCATGCGAACCCACATCATAATAGACATTCTTCGTCGAAGAAGAAACACTTTTAAAGAAAGAACCTGACGCCACCTGAGCAAATACCTATTTCTAACAGCTTCCCAGCGTTTTAGAGATGCAACAAAGATGGTGACAATTTATTGAAAATCTCCGACCACAATGCGAATTTGATGTACATATTCACTAATTTTTCCGAAAACGAGAAATAACAAACGCAACATGGAAGTGAAATCGAGTCATACCAGGGTACAAGCAAATTCGGACGAGGCAAATGTAACGGACATAGGGTTGGATAACAACTACAAAAATATGCTCTTTCAAATGCACTTTCCTATCCGAAGCAAATTTCTGCCGAACAACTCGAACCAAACGAAGAGTTTAAGCATCCTACAATACAGAGGAAAATGTGACATCACTGCCTTCGCGTGCGACTATATCCAATTTGGAAAGTATAATCCCAAGTTTAAAGTATGAGTGACGAATATTGCAAAACCGCATCACGTTTAAGATAAGCTAAACTACAAGCGACAAGTCTCTGAAAGTTGGTGTACTGGAATTCTTACCCTTCGATGCCCACGCCCCTCGTCCCGTGGCACGATATCGATGAGAAAATCGAACTGATCTGTATCCCCATAGGAAACAGCCATAGATATATCGTTCCTTTGCAGAGTTCTTCGGCGGTTGCGATCAGTGTGCAGCCATGCTCTCAATGTTAATTCACGAATAAAAAGTTCTGCAGCCTTCGCGAATAGAATTGGAGCTTCAGCACTGATCATCTAAACGCATAATGCGTGGTAAAAATATACAAATACCATAGTTTTGACGTCATCATCAAGTTTCATAATTTTTTTTATGCGGGCTAGAGGAAGATCCTGTGTTTTAAAGGAATTCTGCTCCGGTTTTAGTCCTTCTGCTTCCTGCTTCGCCATTTCCCAGAAGTTAGCAATGTGTGTTTGCGAATCGCATGATATATCAGGGGTATAATCCATGTTAACTGTGACGAATACAAAGAACGTAGAACCTTGGAGAGTTAATCAGCAAAATAAATGGGATATCAGATAAGGATTCAAGCTACTGCCTGATCTTAAAGACTTGACCACTGCATAAATGGACAGACAAATTCATGCACACTGAAAACAGCCGTATCAAGTCAGCGCGATGTCGATTTGAGGCAAAAAGTGGTGACGTATGGTAACGAGCAACGAATCAGAGCCAGATGTAGGTAGGATACAGTAAGGGGAAGTGGCAAAACACCAAAGTTCGCCCAAAATACAACTGCACAAAAACGAACAGAACGCAACCTAACCGACGATAGAAAGAAAAGTTGCACCACTGACAAAGTAAAACAATTTTAATCCGAGAATTTGCAAAAAAATAAATTATTTTTTGGATGAAACAATTAAAAGCGGTCAAAAATATACATTAAAATCCGATTTGTTTTATTTTTGAATCGATGGCAATGAAATATGACGGAAGGGAAAAGCTAGAACCTTGATCCCCCCTGCTAACATAAAAATTTTCGGTAATCATAATTTTAATACTCTTGGCAAAATTCATCGAACACCGCTGTAAATGTGTAGTGTTATGTGGAGCGAGACTCCTCGGTCTCCGCTTCCCGATCCCTAGCGTTCCTAGACAAGCCCGGTTGGTTTACTTTGGACATCTTTATTAAAGACGACAAGATGTACAGGGAAAATACAATATTCAAGAAGGAGGGGAGCCGCAGTCGCTAGGTAAGGGAGAGGGCGATCCAGTTACCAGGTTCGAATTTTCTGCTTCCCTCCTCCCTGAAAGGCACATTAAAACAACATAAGTATTACAGTTAGCTCCTCTAATCAGCATTAATAGAGTTCAATACGGGATTGGAAGCTGGCATGTTCAAAACACATTAGTTGCCGAAAATACCAAATAAATAGCATGAGCATGCTCTATTTTTAAAGTTTTTACCTATTATGAGTTGCGCGCTAAAATACCAAGAAAGTGAAAATTTTGTGGCAAGAAATTATAGCCCGTATCACCATGATTAATTTACTCATGCTCATATGCGAAATATTAATGCTTGCAAAACAATTTTTTAAAGAAACAAAATATTGTTGATCTGTGAAAGTTGACTTTTTTCGCAAATTTGTGGCTATTTACGGAAATATTCATGGGTGTTTCCATGCTTGCCGTTCCAAGAATTTTTCGAAAACGTGATGAGTAATGCGCCAACGCTGCATAACAGAAGGCATAACACTAACACGCGAAAGGGTTGGAAACATTGTAGCGTCCCGAGACCCCTCGAAGACGAAATAAGACGCAATACTCAGGCAGAATATTTATTTAGCATAGAGAAGGTGTTCGGGGTACTGGCATGGCCCAAAGGCCAGCCCACCTAGCGAGAAGCAAGAAGGCAAATTTAGAAGTTCAAAACTGGCGCCGCACCAATATTGAACGATGAACCACCATCGTATTACAATATGGTCCGGTGAACATACTCTATAGCTGTCTAACGTACTTGCAGATTCCTACAAGTAGTTTAGCGTGTCACTTCTCAACTGATAATTTTCTAACTAGGTACCCGATTTGGTCAGCACTTTGTGCCTGAAATACAAAATATCAGGTTGCCACTGAAGCTCTAACTGGCCCATTGTTGACTAAGAAACTAATTCACATCCATTCCAGCTTAAGGCAGGGCTTTAACAAAGTGTAAACTTACAAGTTGCCAGCCAAAATTGACGTGCGTTAAAATTCTTTCAATGAGTGCAGGTTGTCATGTATTCTGATTTATATTTTACCATATCATTTTGTTTGTCTAGTTTGCAATTTTACCTGCATGCCTTGCCACCATTGCCCTCGCAACTTAAGGATGGGGAGTTCGGGTGTGTTGGTGCAGTCTACGATTATAAGTTTGTGCACAGCAAAAAGTGATGGCAGGTGCCAAGACTATGACGAAATAAAGAGGTTTAATATAGTCGACTTAAATTTGGAGCTTCAAGGTGCGATATTGTGTGATTTTCTCTAAAATCTGCTTAATTTAAAAGGAATTACGAAAATAAGAAGTCTTGACGCTTTTACGAATTTAACGCGTCTCCGACTAAACAATAATAACGTCGAAATAATTGAAGGTTTGGATAGACTTGGGAAGCTAGAGTCTATTGGTTTGTCTGCTTTGCTTAAAGGCAACAGTTTGCCAGACCTATCATTTAATAAAATAAAAAGGCTTGAAGGTTTAGGAAGTCTTCTAGCTTTAAAACTCCTCGTTATCAGTCACAACGAATTGAGTTCAATTGCAAACTCTTTTACACATTTACAGTATTTGGAAATGCTTGTTTTAAACTCAAACAAATTGAGGGATGTAAATGAGGTATTCAAATGCACTTCCACCAAAATCTAGTTTGATCACTTGCAAAAGTGTGCATCTTTGCGAAGTTTGAGTTTGAAATCAAATCCTTTGTGTGCGAATACCAACTACCAAGAACATATTCTTGCAGTCATTCCTAATCTCATATATCTTGATGGTATAAACCGTGCAAAAACAAGGGTAAGCAATGCGGCAATCTTAGTTTTAGCTTGAGGTTGAAAACACGCACAAAGGGAAGAATGAAACGGTCTCGAATGAAGACCAATGCATGGCAGCAGTGTGTGAAAACGGGGAGGAAAAAAGAGCGCGGGAAAGTCGATACAAAGCTGCGTTTGTCGACGAATGGAATCCCGAAAAATTTTTTGCAAACGGTTTCTTGAACAAATTTGATCATACAATATGTAATTTACCCGGGAACATAGAGAATTTCCAAGAATATCCTTTTCTACCCCTTCATACGTTTACGGATTGTCTAACTTTACTTACCTTTATCTTCCCTTAAAAATTCACATATCAGAAGCAAGTTCTTGAAGTTTGCAAACAGATCACTTTAACTGGAATGGACTCAAAGAGGATTCGTGACAGTGAAATAAGCCAGTTTGAACAATTTATTCGTGAATTGAATAAATACTTTAAAATGAAATCAATTGGCTCAATACAACAGTATTATAATGTCGAAAAGGTAGGGCACTGTAAAATCAATTCATTTATTTCAAAATCCTAAGTGGATCTTTTTCTGGTATTTTGATGTAGTTGGTAATGTTTGATATTGACTAGTTTTAGATTCATATGTATGATTAGTTGTTGACCCACTGTAGTGATAACTATAAGGAACTATATTCTTTAAATTTCTGATTATTAACTTGTTTCATTCAACACAGAAACTCAACTTTGACAACGAGCTTGATGATATAAAGAATGAGAAGGAACGATTTCAGATGAGCCGACAACCACTGGAGGATTTGCATGACGATTTGATGAAATTTGAAACAGAATTGGAAAACCAGTTGGAGGAAAATATGGACGATTTTGAGAGAATGTTATTAACTCTAACAGATGAATTCATACAAGCGATTGAGGTAAGTAATGTGCACATAATAATTTAATCTATTCTTGACAGACGAATGTTTCAACGACATTTAATAGATAGGTATGGCAGTATTATTCAGGGGATATTGGCATCTTAAAACAACAAAAACAAGCCTTTAGTTGGAGAACCGTTCTACAACTGAATTTATTAGCTAAGCCGATATAAATTACACATTTTAGGCGAAAGTTGCAATTTGTCGAAAGGCTGAAGACGAGTACTACGAAAAGGTCTCAAACCATTGTTTTCATCTGCTTGATAAAGTTCCCCTTGAAGAAATGGGAGTCGAGGTGACGCCACAACTTTGTGAGGTAAATAGTAAGATACGGCATGGCTCAAACAGCTACTAGCAGGGTTCATGCATGGAAAACTGAGCATGAATTGCGCTTCTTCAATTAAATAAATCCGTAACTTTGGACAAACGTACGTATTTACCGGCAAAATTGTTATAGTTTTCGAAATTCGCTCTGAAATTCACCTCAATGACCAATATTCTAATTATAATGCACAAAAATTCCACCAGAAACAAACAATATTGTAAAGATGGCTTTGCGTATTTTTGTTTCAAACCACCGAATGAATGGTACACTTGTCGAAGCCACTTAATCTACAGTTGATTGATTCATTAAATGCACTTGCAACATAATATCCCAATTAAATAGTGCGTTTGGCACAGATATCAGGAACTAATGTAGAGCTCATTCGTAATGCTTAGCCAAAATTGCTCTAAGTCATTTCTGAAGTAACCAAAGGAGGAAACCGGAAAGGACTTAAACTAATGTTAACATTACATATCTCATAGATGTTTGAAGACAAAGAAAGCCTTACTGAGGTTCTGGCCGACTGTCACGCAGGGCATACAAGTTCATTCTATTCAAAAGTTGACAATATCCGCGAACGATGCCAATCATGGCTTAAAGAAGTTCTTCTTGGATTTCGGAACACCTACATAGAAGGACGGAGAAGGGCAAGAGTTTTTGAAATTCATCATTTTATGGAAACTCAATGGGATAAACTAAACTCCACTAAATTATCCAGAAGCCCATCTGCAAAATAATATGCTAATTAATCATAGGAAGATAAAGATACTGTATTTCATTTGCATATACTTACTTACTGAATTACGAAACGGAAACCAAATAGATGAACTAACGTTTCCAAGCTTTGAACAGGTTGAAACAAACCCAAAATTCAATGCCATCGAAAAATTCGTGTGTGGGAAAAAAATTGAAATTGGAAGCGAACACAATTTTAGCGCATTTTAACCAGTGTTTTTAAGAATGCATAGAAAAATAGACATAAATAAGTGCAAAACAATCGCGTCTCTTGCCTAATATAAACACCACGCATGAAGAGCACGAATTTTGATTCAATTACTTATCCAATCATGCGGGCTCTATAGTCGCTCCGTTTTTGATCTCCCATTTGTTGGCATGACATTATCTGCAAACGAGCAGTTATTGCTTTACATGGACGATAAAGCCTTTCACACTTATATGACCTTTCGTGGCTCTAGAGATGGCTCAAAATGCTACAGCACAAACCCACTGAAGCCTCTGCATTTCACTATCTCGGCGAGTGATGCGCAGCTGTGCTGTCTGACAGCCCTCTGTGTGGCTCTAACAAGGCTGCTTTTCGACTCATAGGCATTCCACTGTCTTAAAGAGTAGTACAGAGGTTACAGCAAAAAAAATTAATTTACATGAAGAACATTGCTTCTCGATTAGCTCAGTTACTAATACGGACACCTCGTCTTCTTGCATTTAAACTGAATAAATGCATACATATACATATATATGCATATATACGATCTGTTATAAGTGAAAAGTATTGCCGCTGCCCTAATTCGTATCATATGTAATGAGTTCAGCATTTATCTTTCACCTTGACCTCCATTCTCTAAAGATAAAAGCATTTTATTGTGGTGAATAGTGATTGTTTAAGCACGGAGCTGTACAATACGGGCAAAGTGGTTTGTTGTTGAGATGACTTACATCGCTTGGAGTGCATTTTTGCTCCGCGGATGACAAGACAGGCTTGTATGGTTGTACTGGATCTGATTGTGTTTATCGGAATATTTCTGCTCCCTAATATGACAGTCGTAGGTGTTCAAATGCGGTGTTAAAAGCTTGTCTTATCCCTTCTTTTGGTCATAATATGTACCCTCGGACGTTGTGGGTTGCTACTTCCGTGTTTGGCAAGAATACATCGGTAGGCACGCCCAATCCGCCACCTACATACACCTTGATCGGTGAAATGCCTGTCGATACATGGACTATAGGCCTGTACGCGAAAAGGACCCGTGGCAGGCTTAAATCCCAGTGCTCCGGTTGTGCATCCCTAATGAAGGTGCAATTTTAACTTTTCACTTGTCTTCTGTCTCGTGGATGTCCAGGTGTCGTGCTTGTCATAGAAATCTCGAAAGCCTTACACAGTTCAGTAAAGGGTCGGCTTTTGAAATTAGCACCTTGGTTGCTATTCTGCATCTTAGGCACACCGTGTTGCCAATTCTAGAGGCTAAAGTTAACCAAAGTGGCTGCTTCAGCGTCCTGTATCGTCATGGTTTCTGCCTCAACTACTTTCGTAAAGTAGCCTACCACAACAAGGATATATGAGTTCTCCTTCCTACTGGGCGGTAGAGGACCCACGATGTCAACACCTTCTTTTTCCCCTGGGAACCCTGCGGGCATAGATTGCAGTGGTGCGATCTCTGTGAGGTGAGACCTTTTGAATCTGTTGCAAGTAACGCAGGTGCGACAAAAATCAAGTACGTCTGGGGTGATGGTAGGCCACTAGTATCTTTTGCACATGCAACTCTTAAAGATCTATTTGTGTTTTTAATTTATTGCAGATGTGTTAAGATCCAGCGTTTTTGTAAAGCGTGGGTAAGTTTGGTATCTAGGTCAAATAGTGAAAGCAACGGAGGAATGTCAAGATAAAATTTCACATGAGAGTCATATGATCGACGCGCAGGCATAGACTTCCGCCCTTCTTTACTAGAGCATCCGGAAAGACCAATGGTGACTTTGATGGCCTCATGACCTCGTCTCTGATCATCATTTCGACCAGGCAGCTTACCTCTTCTAGCAGAGGAGGTGGTATGCGCCTGGTTTGTTTGCCAGATGGAATTGGATTCGCCAACATCTATTATACGATTCAAGATGCTTGTTCTTCCCGACTTAATGCCTAATCATGAGAACATAATCGCGTACTTAACCGGTAGCTTATGAAGTTCTTTCCTCTCGTTGTTGGTGATTTGGGTGAGCTGGGAGCAGAGGTCAGAGCAGCCTCGAAAAGGACATTGGAAGTATTCTCGGCGTCTTTCTTCGGTAGCAGAAGGAATCTAAGGACTGCAGGACCTTGTTAAGAAGAGTAGATGCCTTCTGCAAAATTCAGGGCGCATTTAATAATTCGTAAAATATTGGCGCCCATAATGACATCCCAAGTGGATTCTGGACATATGATAAATTTCACTACCCAAATTTCCTTGCCTTTTACGACATTTACCCTTTAATTACCATTTTCCTTTCTCCCGCTGGAAGCAGTCAGCTAAATGGTGAAGGGTATCTAATCTGGTGGCGAAGGGTCGGGAAAGGATTAGGAGTGGCTAGAGATCTAGCCGCGCTAGTGTCAAAAAAGAAGCAGAATAAACACCTTTCAAATTCGTCTGGAGCTTGCAAAAATAAATGGAGGCCATTTGGTAGAGCGAAGGACGGAAAAGGGGGTTCGCATAATTCTGGGACATAACACAAAGGACCCTGATACAAGGCGCAGAACTTTAATCAATTTCTGGCACTGCTTTTTTGGGAATTTTATTAGCTCGACGATGGCGTTGATAGCCCTGCCGCGAAGTTTATCAACCATAATAATTAGGCAACTCCGTGTTTAAAAACTGGACAGCTTTCCATACCCCTACTCTGGTTGGAGATGAGCTTTGGAATGCTTTCTCTGCTAAGAGTTAAAGTTTCATTCTGTACTCCTCATTGTTATTGTCCACTTTTTGGTAATGATAGGAGAATCCTCTAGCGAATGCCTGTTTTTCCTAATAAAACCAGTGTTAAGATTTATTAGCTCATCATTTTTCCAACTGGGTGTCTGAGTTCTGTGGGAGGGCTCCCAGGCACTGGTGTAAAATGGCAGAACCAGTTGTTAAACCTATCGGTTTCAAGACACACTTCAAAATTTGTAACGCTTCCTAAAGGAGGGAGATCGTCTGGCCCTGCCGTTAGTGTAATAGATTTGGTGTTTATCCACTTCACCTTGGCCCTCATTCTCATGACACGAGTAGACCGAATAGTTAAGGGCATTCCTCATTAGTAATATTATGGACGGAGCACACTGACGAGGGTTGTCCTTGCTTATAATGCACTCCTTAATTGGAATGGACGACTTTACCTCTGTAACTCAATTGCGCTCGTTGAACCCCTTTTGCCTAATACGTATGTCAAAACACATGAATTATGCATAAAATTAATAAGCTCGAGTACAATGTCAATGACATTTATTACTACATTCAAAGCAAAGAAAACCCAAGACTATGCAAATTTGTTATAATGTACTACTACAGTTATTGAAAACCTGATTATAACATTTCAAGTACACCTATTTTATTTCCCATGGCGCTCTGAATGCTCAAATAAGTCAATAACATTTTTCTTGCCATTAGCGACTTTACTGGCCGGGACTGTAGGTTTACGGAGTCTGGGCCGCTCGTTGTGTTTCTATCCTTCTGAGCACTTTTCATTGTTGTTTTTGAATATCATTCCTGCATCTTCCTTGGAATGATTTACTAATAGGAATTACTTGAATGCCTAATTTTGCCGATTGAGGAGGTAATAAAATTTGTACACTGATTTGATCTTTGGTTAGTTACGCGGTTGCCAGTTAAAACTAATTTTCATTGCTGTTTTTTTAACTATATTGGATGTTTTGCGAATAATCTTCTTTCACCAGAATGTCAATTTCTGTGCAGAAATTGCTGACACTTGTGCTGGGTCTTTTGTTTATTTTTATTCGTGAAGTTAATGTCGATGTGGATTTTTTATGATTCACCACTGATTTCAGGTACTTTATTTGAATACGAGTAGATTTTGTTACCGCTCCACAAACATACCTCTTTTTTTATAGGCAACCGATTTTGCTCAACCAAATAAATGCTCCGCCTAAGCGATTTGAGATATCGAGGAGAAGGAAACAAGAACATAGTTTTGGCAGATAGTAACGTATGCATTTCAATAATTTCTCCCTTACTTTTTAGGGAATGATCTATCGGATCCGAAAGAGCTCCCTGCCAGCTCTGGTAGGGCGTGTTTTGTTGTGATTTCATGAAACTGTCATTTCTAGCCTCCTACAAAAGGAACTCAATCTTTTAAGAAGAGCCGAGAGTTAACGGTTCTCTTTGGCCAGCATCGAATGACTCAGTACTTCGGATCAGATTTTATTCATCCCTTTGTGTGTTTTTTTGTTTTACTTGATCGTACGCACAATTTTTGTTATTGCTGGTGTTTTACCAATATATTCAATGCGCTTTAGAAGCTAATTGACGTGGATCCTTCTATTTTGCAAGCAATCAATGATCGATTTCAATCCTGCCGACCGGGTAATTATGCGTGATATGTGTGGGTCTTTAAGATGATGCGGAATATTAATTGACACCAAATATGAGGTCAAACTTAGTTCTGTCACAAGACCCTTTTTATGTAATGGCCTTGTATTTTTGTCATAATTGTAGAATAATGGCATAGTTGTTTGTATTGTGTTGTACACTTTTGCCTCACACTTATTTCCCACTTTAAATTTCTGAAGAAATGGTACAGATCGTCTTTTTTTACTGCGACATCTTCTGTAAAACACTTTAATTTCGCTCAGGTTCGGTGCACTTCCTTTTGAATGCATGCGTTTTTTTCTCAATTCTGGTAATGGTCACCATTGCAAACGATAATTGAACCAATGGAAACATTCTCCATCTTAGGTAGCAATACTTCAAATTAACATTATTAAAGTGTGCGCAGTCTGTCACATTGTCCATGTAGTTCTCCTTTTTGGAATCGAAATTTTCAGCATAATTCTAACTCTGATTTGTTAACCTACATTTTTGTGAATCTTTTGTAACCGAGTAAATGCACGAAACGCCTCTCCGTCGACAAAGTTAGTAGGCTTTGACGAATGATTGTATGGTAGCCCTTCTGATAATACGGTTAGCCTCGTCTTATGGTCTAGAGCTAGTTTGATCGTTTTACCTCAGGACTTCTGACAACCCATTGAATTGCCCCATTTCTATGCGCGTCTACGTGCCGCATTATGAATATATTTTGGCATCTTTTTGCACCGTAGTCTTTCGTTTGGATCGAGGTGTTGACCTACAAACTACCCGGGTCCTCGCCGCTCCAGACGCCACGTGCATTCCTGCAAACCTCACTCCCTATGGAGAGGGATCGGTACTTTGTGTCGAAATTAAGGTGGGTTAGCATAGTGCTATCACTCACACGTTTTTGGTTCCCTATCTTTTTTTGCCATTGTTGATCATACGTTCGAATACGCCGCCCGTACTATGACTACTCGAGATCTTTTCTTTCAAACTTTTCCATTGGGATGTTTTCGTTTATGCTCGCAGAGAGTGCGTTTTAGTTCCTTTATCGGGTCCTATGCCGAAAATTGGAGCCTGTTTTATCATAGGAATTTTGGCCGTGGCTATTTTACCGTGTAGTCCATTGAAGTTGAACTGATCACATGAGAGTAGATCATTTCTCGCACGCTGAATTTTATTCTACTCTGGAAAAAATATCTTTTCAGCTAAATGTCAACCTTCTGCTACTGTGAATAGGAATCATGCCGACAAATTGGGCAACTGCTGTAGTTTAACTTGTCACATGTCTCTCTCCCATTCACATACCCTCGAATGACTTCTTTTATCTCTTAAAATCACCAAGTCATATGAACCCTGTAGCAAGGCAGACACAGGGTTTTACTTGACAAAACATAACTATGTTTTTCCATGCTATCAGTTAGTAGGGATCTTCGCTGCTTCACGATTGTGTGACAAATCACGTTCTCTTCAAGCTGCTGGTGGCTGTTACCTTACCTGAGTAACAATAGATGCCATTCGGCTTCACCTATTGAAGAATGTGTAGAAATTATCCTCGCGCCTCCCCTTTTTTGACTTGATGATGCTACGTCAGATTTTGTGAACAAAGAGTGCTAAAAGTGCTAATAGTCCTAGATAAACCACTGTGAATCAATCTTTTGGAACCGCAGTTCTCGAAATTTCTACTAGAAAGATGACTTAATTGAGAGGGTACCTTGATTGTCTTAACAGTGAAGCAAACATACCAAGGCTTTTGCTCCCCATCGTCGAATTGTCTTACAATGAATTTTGGAAATTTTACCAGAAATAGCTCTATAGTTTTCCTTATCATACGGTGGAGGTTGTTGAAAAGTGCCCACTTCTAGAGGTAGACTAGTTTCAACCCTGTGCATTTTATGTAAAACAACTGTATGCTTCAACTTCAGCCTAAATTTGGGGCAATACCTCGTGGACCTGAACGTGATCCCATTGAGACGACAATTAGAAGGAACGCAATGTTCTGCATCATGCAATATCACGAGGTAGGGTATTTTAATCACCTCCAACAGCACTTTTTTGGAAAAAAATTGTATTGACGTGTGAATAAGTTAAATCTATATTTTGTCTGCATGACGCTGCTGGTTATAAGTAACTAGCTTAAGCAACCGCAATAACCAAAGAAAAAGTATGGAGTGTTTGAGGTATTTAAAATCATTTTTTCAAATATCGGGATGTACTTTTTTAATGCAATCAATTGGTAAGGTTTATATTTCCGGCCTGTCAAAAACTGCATTGATCGAGACCTTGGTAGGGTGACCCAAGCTACATATGTCGATGTAATAATTCTCAGCCCCGATTATTCTATCGCTGAATGTTACGAGAACTTATCACTCCGTATTCCAATATGGATATTTCATATATGGGTACCGGAGTGACGAAGTGATTAACTCGAGCATACTGATGCAGAAGTTTTATTGAAGGAGAAGTTACCGTCGGTTCTTTGCAAGAATGAGTCGATATTTGTTGACATTATACCATCCATTAATTTTCCCGCTTTGCTCTTTTTGTTTAATTTTAGACGAAAAGACGTATATGGGGTCGACCATCGTCCTACTGTCCCTGTGACCTGTTTTCCGGGTACCATCATATTTATATTTTTTCTCGAAATATTTCGTAGTACTTACAATCTATAAATAGGTAAACTTCCCTTGAGATTTTGAATAGAGACCGGGCACTATCACTTGGGGGTTCGGTGGCTTAACACATAGAGTTATCAACAGTGCTATTATAATGAAGTCATCTTTAGTGTTTCAGTCGCCGAGAAAAGTGGCAGTTTCGGAGTGTTTTTATTATTGAAGTAATTACCACTTGATCTGCTTTTCCGCGTGTCCAAAACCGACGAAGCTTAAATAGTCCAAAAAACAATGGTCAATCGCGAAAGTAAAGCATCACTTTTGCTCTGGTTTGGTGATCTTGGTGTAAAATGCAGAGCTATTGCCGATCATCAATACTTAAACTCATTTGAGGTGCTGATTAACTCGCTCAAAATTATATGCTTGATTAATTTTACTACCCACTCAAGGTATTTTCAGCCCTAAAATTTTATTCACGCACATATATGCATGTTACTTGTTTAGGAACCAAGAAAGGATGCTACGAGCTCTCTTTGCAATGCTTGAAGTCCGTCAAAACAATCTGCGAGTATTTTGCGTAAGCAAGTGTGTAGTTTTGCCTTTTATTTACTTGCTCTTTTTTAATACTGAGTTCGTTGGGTCGATTGTACAGTTAGAGATTTAAGAGAACATTTTAAACTGATTTTTAAATTGCTTATATAAATGTGAGGATTTTCTAACTTGTTCCTTTGCTGCGACATTTATAGGGTGGGTGGTGGGTGAACCTTTTGGGTATATACTCGTTCGCCCAACAAGTATTGGACTGAAATAAAATTCCCTATCACAAGTCAGTTGGAAAACAACTTAAATTGGCACGTTTTTACAAACTGAAAGGTGTGAAGAAAGTGATAGCCTGCAAGGCTCATTTTTCTTCATTGATGCACGACATGCCGGATCTGCTGACTTTGTAGTTCTCATGACCTTCCCACTGCGTTTGTATGTTAACGAACTGTTTCATCACTCACATAGAGTGATTTTGAGAATTATTTTCCACGTTTATCTTAAACTAAGGTGTCTATCTGTTTCTGGGCCGTCGGTTTTACCATCACCTCCAAATGCTGTGCATAAGATTTTAAGAGAAGTCTTTGCGGTTTTTCGACCAAGTTAGACCTGGTTCATAGTGAAGACAAGCTTAAATCACTTCCATTAAGTTCATTCAACAGTTACTGATGTAAAATAGTAGGAAAATAGTGAACAGCACAAAAGGGGTACTATACCGACAGACTATTGTATGTCTATACTTTCCTGTGCGTCCAAACAACTGCCCGCATTTTGACAGGTTGCAGTAAGTCTTTTCAGCGATCTGTACCCCAAGAGCATCAACTTTTTGTGTTTGTGCAGCTTGAAGTTTACCAGTGGAATTATACTTTTGCCCGTTCAATGCTTATTTGTCTGTCCTTTCACTGTTTATCCTTCTTCTTGCAGAACAGTTGCTGCGTGTTGAGTAACAGTGTTGATTTACTAGATAGTGCTCTGATGGATTTCTTCCACCCTCCTCTGGAGGAATGTAAAAGTGGGGGAATGAATCACAGCAACTTTGGCGACTCCCCTGAATTCGCTCCTTCGCATGCCCCGTGAGTATCCCCCTTGGAAATTCGGTTGAATTTATGGGTTTTACTCATATTTCTATCAATAGAAGGTAATTATTTACAAACTTAAATATGTGGTCCACATTGCGATGCGGAGTTACTTTCTTAAGCATTTATAAAAATACGGCTGAAAACCTTTGGGATGAAATGGAAATAATTAATATACTAATTTCGTGTCACAGGGATAAATCCTCGAGTGATAGCGAATGTGACGGTGGGACCGCCTGCCATTCACGTGCATGTCAACTCCACGCTGCAGACGAAGGCTCACTGCGCCATCGTTTCCTGGAGGGTCTGCTCCTTCCTGCCCTCCTCACTGCAATCCCCTCTCCCTCTACCTCTGGCAGCATCAGCAGATCACCAGAGTTCCGCTACGAGTGTGACCTCCATCCCTACACTCCTTCAAAGGCGTCAAATGGTGCGGTCGCTTTGACTACAACGCTCATCGCTTGTATTGGTAGGTATTAGTGGGCCATCGAAGTGCGTGCTGCTTCGTTGTAGAAAAGAACACATCTTCCTCCGTTACCTCAACTCCAACGCTGAGTTTTCGTGATCTTCCGCAAAACTCGCCTCTTGGTCGAATATTGCAAGCGCAGTTGGAGAGCTCTCTCAGTCACCAAGACCTCATCGGGCACTACGAATCCGTAGCAGCGTACTTTGAAGAACACGGTATTCCTTGGTAAGTGTATCCATAAGTTCATGTTTATAGGATTGTTAATATCATGCATTTAAATAAACTGCTGGTTCAGTCAAACAAACTGAATGTTTCAGAATCCACTTGGGAGGATGCGCTATAGATTATTATTTCTGCTGGTGAATTGTATCATTTTGCGAAAGTTGCTCCATGCATACCTTTGGTGGTTTTTATGACTTTCAAAGATTCAGTTTCTCGTTTTATGAATATACCAATTCCTTTTTACCCAATGTTCTAAATTTTTCGTCTTGGTACACAGATGAACAACTAATAGGCGCTTTTGTGTGTATTCCTCTGTGCAGAAATAAATGGTCTCATTGTTTTATTTGCTTTAGCTACTGAACTTTCCTGGTACCATTATAATGCTCCAAAAGAATCACACCAAAGTGCGTTACTGATGATTGCACTTTGTACACATTTTGCAGTAAGGGCTCACTTTGAGTGATTATATTTCCGTCATCAAAAAACAACTTGATTTGACTGGGCCTTTTGTACCATATTTAGCATCTGGAATAACACATCCGGTCTAATTTGTGTAGCTTCGTTGTGTACGCCTCAGTTGTTGTCCTTTTCCATTGTAGGGATTCCTACATTAGTGGCAAGATTTTCGTTAATACTGCCGAGGCACCGCCCTGCCTCATTGAAAGTCTGAACCTCGTAAGTCACCGCTTTCCACTTCCCTGCAGAGGTCGGCCATTATTTTTGGTTCATTTTATTGGGACTGCCTGTAGTGACGCCTCAACTTCCTTAAAGTGGCCACTTGTCATACCCACTATCCACGAAGTATTTAAACCAATAAAAATGTCTTTATTCGTATCTCTTCCAAAATGAATACCCATTAGCGGAAATGGATGTTAGCTGCACAAACGTAAGTGCTTGCACATTTTCTAACCGCCGGAGTTTTGTGTTTTCTTTTTAGGTTGAGAAGCACCTGGTGGCTATGGTCGCAAGAGACTGTTCCATTATGCTCACCTTTCAACGTGCGAAAAACAAGTAAGCTTATACCAAAAATCAACATTTAGAACAGAATTGTCCTCTTTTCACATTACCTCTTTAAACATGTGTGATTAGGCTCTGCATGTCTATTAAGCTTTCTTATTTTAAAAAATTTAGCTGCCCGGCGAGCGTCTTAACGGTCGGTGGCGAGTGTCCATGCATTCCGAAAACTATTATCAACATCAGTATCGTGGATTTGGACCCAAAGGAGTTGAAAAACCTTCAAGAGCGTGTAAAATCCGAACGTCGTGTGGCCGAGCAATTCTTGCTTCAACGCGAGGGTTAACGTAACGCTTCCATGAGAAATTACGGTTTTGGGACTCCTTTCTCCGCTCAAATACTTCTTTCTTATTATGTTCTTATTTGGAATCAACACATGGTTGGCATACTTGTGTTTTGTGCAGGAATAGTGCCGTCTGAGCCTATGGTACTATTCTGGGGCTCAGTTTCCTGTTCCGACTAGGTGGCGGGGAGTTTCAGCTCTGTTTAAAGTTGATCACTTGCACCGCTGCACATGCAATGCAAAGGCATTGATATTATTCTAGTGCAGCGTTTGATGTACTATAATGAATTAGGCTTAACGTGTAGGAATAATAACGCAACTCCAGAATTTGTCCCTCTATGGCAAAGATGTGTTTGATGTTTTGAACGTATACCATAGATGGCGAAGCCGCTAATACCTTAAGATTTTAGCTACAGACGTTTGAAAACATATGTACCTGTATTGTTTATATTAATGTTTGACCTAGAAATGTAAACCACCAATGAGAAAACCAAAATGTCATTGGAGTGTGCAGTGCAATGGATGGGCCAAGGCGTCAGTTGACACTGTCCGAGTCGTTTAGTAGAGCAGCAAAGGAACCCCGCCTAGATCCCACGTAGGTTTGCGATGAAGGGCAGCTTGATTATCTTCTGCCCCACGTCCATTTCGTAATGGAAGAGGTTCAAATTAAGGAATATTTCATGGGCTACATTTTATTGAAGGTTTGGTAATATTTTAGCAAAGTTCTGCATCACCGCAACTATTTTGGTTACAATTTGGTTACTAACTATTTTTGTGCTCAGCTTGTGCCTCATCTGTATTCCTATAATCTTCGTTTCCCTTCTATGGCTAAAGCCATGCCTTGGGTGCCGAATAATAATCCAGTGGTATTCTTTTTGCATTATAGATAACAAATAACGTTTGCAATTGTTTCTTTAGAAATTCGGTAAGACGTAGCTGGGACGTTGTATGTTGGGCAGTTGGTACGACTATTCTAATCAACAAGTAGATTTGACGCGTTTTTGAAGTGAATTTGAGACTTAAATATTGGTAGTCGTATTTGTTTCAAACAAGATTGAATCTTTTCTGGTGCAGAAACTCCGGATCTTCCGCGAACATGGTTGCTAATGCGCCTAACATTTTCCTGAATTCTCAGTTTTTTTGGCAGGTTAGTGTTTTACTAGATATTTTCACCTCTAGAATTTGGATGCAAATTCAGTCTCGTCTGCTTCAAAGCCCATTGCAAGCGCTGGGTTTAATGTAACAAATCTATACGAGGTTGGTTTTTATGCTTTCAAGCCATGCGCTTCTAAAAATAGGCAGAGAGAAATGCAGAATTGTATCCAGCGTCATCTGTGCACGCAGATGCATGGAATGCCTCCTATGTAAAATTGCCTTGCGCGCCTCAGAATCTCTACTACGAAAATGTATGTTTCACCTGCCTTCATTAATATTTTTTTTCTCATCTGGTGTACGTTAACCGCCCTGTTTTCATGTTATTTATTTTCGAAATGCATTTACTTCAAATGCCGTTTTTGTTTTTTGAGGGGAAGTCAGTTTGTCGATGGAGTCTCATAGAAAAGGCTCTATCAAGCCCTATAAACTCTGTCAAAGAATTTGCTGTAAGTACGAACTAAGCAAAAACTTTGTGCTGCGATTACTGGAAAATTTCATGTTAATTTTTACTCTAGGATGCCGTCCTTTCCTACAATGCCCGTTTTGCTGGCTCTTGGAATTTTGACCATTTATCAGCAGCCTTGCAGATTGAGCCCTGCTATGTGCAGTTGTTGCCAAAAATAGCAGGTCTTGCCCTGAAGCTACCATATCTGATTACTCGGGTAACAGAAAGTACTTAAATTGACATTGATCTAACAATATAATGTTTAATAACGTTATCTTTAACCACCTCATTCTAAATCCCATAGAAAGGACCATTAATCACAAATACTATGACTAATCGCAGTATTGACACACTGATTCATTCTCTTTAATTCAGCCGATCCCATTGCTTTTACGTAATCAAGAAGCTAGTGTGTCTTTGAGCCAATTTCAAATTGCGTGTCTGCTGGCTAATGCCTTTTACTGCACTTTCCCTTGCCGAAGTACAAGGTCAAAACGATCAGAATATTCGAACTTTCCATTTATCAATTTCGGAATTTTGATGTCTAGAGGGTGAGTGATATTTTGATCTATCTACAGTTAGCATCTCTTATCGTATGCCATATTTGTACTCCTGCTGTGTATCCTGTCAAAATGAGTGCTTTGGTGTTCACTGTTTAGTTTCGCTAGTTCATAATGGAATGCTTTTTTTGCCAAGCTTTCTTAGGCTTTTAATCACTTTCATATGTATCGAAATAATTCGTAGTGTGGCATATTGTGTTTGCATGATTTCCCCAGGTCAAACTTGGCTTCTCCGGTGGTATGATCTACATTCACTTGTGTTTCATTCATTGCTGTAATGTAGCATTGAAAGTACCACTTAACGTGGCCGCAGCTGCAGGCATGCTGTTGTCTAATACCTTAAGTATTGTTTCTACTTTAATGCCTATTAATAGGGTCACTTCTTCCTTTTTAATCAGTTTATGTGGTGAGAAACACTATCTGATGTTAACATCCAGCCTGGACTAAACGATTTTCTTAGCTGATTGAGGAATTTTTTTCATTATTTGTATCAAGCGTGACGTACTTCTTCGTTGCAACTGCGTCACTAATTAAATCGCATGGGAAGCATGGATTCGTTCCGCACAGCCATTGTTGTTTTTTTTTTTAAAATTCACCTTTTGAAATGGAGCTGATTTAATAAAAATACCACATCTTTAAATTTATTTGTGTGACCTCAGTGAACCCTGTAAACATCCTAACAATGCATCTTCGCTCGGCTGCTGCTTCGTCTAGTCCATTCTCGTCGCGATTTTAGGTACAGAAATCAAACTAAATCAACCGACCACAAGGTGCTGTGCATTCTGCACTATTTTAATCGCGTTTTATCCAGCGATCCTTCTGGTCGTATAGTGACGTATACTCGTCGTTGCCTTGATCAGCCGCCCGATTTCGTGTCAAGTGACGCTAAGTTCAAGTCAATTGCTTTCGGAGTGAGCTCCACCTGTCTCATTGAGGACGCGGACCCCGGGACAATTCAGGTATTCAGTCATTGTGACTGCTATAACTCTGCCCATTCCAATTGGTTTGTTATCACAGTTGTTTTATGCTCAGGTCAATTTTGCGGATCGTTTTCTTGGTGGTGGAGTGCTCCGTGGTGGCTGCGTTCAGGAAGAGATCCTTTGCTGCATTCGTCCTGAGATCCTCGCGGGGCTACTTTTTATCGAAGCCATGGATAACCACGAGGCCCTTATCATTGAAGGAGCGGAACGATTTTCGCGTTACACAGGTTACGGCAGAACGTTCGAATGGGCTGGCGACTTCAATGAGGCCGTTGATGCAAAAAACACACTGTAATTTCTGTTAAATTCGGTCCATATTTTCCCTGACTGTTCAAATACTAATTTTAAATGTTTACCATCTGTTATAGGAGTGAAGACGGCCGATGGATGGGAGCCATAACCGCGATTGATGCACTTCATTTCTCCAGAGGTACCTCACAATTCGATGGTAAATCCATTCGGCGCGAATTAGATAAGGTAAATGGCGCCTTAACGCTAACATGATTTTAAGCCAGCTCCTTCTTCTGGGGGTTTTAGATATGGTTTAGAATCGAGGTTCCTTTGGTTTTTTCTCCTAAAATTGAATAATCTTTTGTTGATGTCCAAGAACTATCACATTAAAGGGTGGAAATAAAGTTTAAGTCAGGTTCTACAACACATCTCCTTCAGTCTACTAAAGCAGTTGCAAATTCACTTACCGTTAATTGAGCAAAGTATTTGTGAGTACTTTTCCCACTCACTCTTTTTTATTATTTTTGTATTTCATTTGATAGTTTTTGATGTAACGGAAATAATTAAGCACCATTCTTCGTAAATGTCTAGTGCTCCAGTTTCCTCTTTTTGCTGAAAGTACCTAGTTTAATTCACATTCGTCTTTTTTCTTACCCCATCAGGCCTACTGTGGTTTCACCGACCTTCTCGCTCCCCACCGAGCTCTTCCTAATGTTGTCGTAAGCGGCCACTGGGGATGCGGTGTTTTTAAAGGAGATAAGGAACTCAAATGTAACTTTTCGGTAGAATTTAAACCTTTTTGTTGAATCGACATCCTCCTGCTATAGATATTTGTTATGCTTGGTTGAAAAATGGCATTGATGAAGTGCTCTATGTTTTATACTGGTCCAATGAATGGTGCACTTTTTAGAAAATTAAACTTGCGTTCGGAAAAATTGCAAGTTTTTGTTGTTTCTGTTATATTGAACTCTTCAATTCGGTTGCTTTCTAAAGTGGAACTTCCAGTTCCTCATTCTAAAGAATCAATAAGTCTTCAGTAGCGTGCGTTTTCATTAGAAAATAGGTGATGCCAATAGTCGATAGCCCTCGTGTCAGCCGTAACTATTTCAGATAGGTTTTTTTTACCGTTACGTAAAAATGGTTTTGTTCTGATCGTTTTTTGATTTATAGAATGACAAGCACTTAATTCTGTGTTTTTAATATTTGAAAGCTACTTATTTGTTTAGGTTTGATTCAAATGATGGCTTGTGCGCAGGCCGGAAAATCGCTTGCGTATTGCACATTTTCCGATGATGACTTTGCTAAGAAGGCTCTTCAAGTCTTTCAAGTTCTTTGCTCCAGCTCATGTACAGTTGGTAAGTCTGACCTTTATGCCCTTAGGTTGTATTTTATATTTTCAACAATGAGTAATCTATGATATTATTTACCGGACCATAGTAGAATAGTGGTTTAAAATATAGCGGGACTTGAATTCCTCAAATGTTTTTCATTTAGTTTGAATACTTTTTTTCTTGATATCGCATTGGCGGTCCAATGGAGATTGTTGTTTAAGTCTTCTTTACGTGCACAATAGACGAAATGAGTTGTGGGAAATGTTAACGGTTGACATTTGAATGTCTATTCTAGGGCAATTGTGGAGAATATTGTCTACCCTTGATCAGTCAAAATGTACAACTCGAAGACCAAGTGCCTTTGGATTCGTGACCGAAGTATTGTCAAAGATGTCTTCATTGTCTTAATCGTTTTAAAAGTCGGTTTTTTGGCTTCTAACTTTATGGGTTTTCACATTGCCAAGTTGCTACAGGTTGCGAATCAAGATATCGGGAAAGAATTTTAGAAGGCTTTGTAGGCTTACAACCTTCACCAATCAGCGAAAGAAATATTCTACGGTGTGTGGTGAGCGTAACGACAAAATAGATATGAATTTCGGGGATAGGTCGTTCGAGGTTTGCGCGTGCAGGTACTACCTCTTAGATTCAATCAGATTTTAGTAGGCCTTCATTTAGTCTAGTGGGTGGGAGGCATCGTAGTGGTTAAACATGGCGGATTTGGTTGCGAGTACTTATTTTGCAAACTAGGTGCTGGGGGTCTGTGCGATTATTACCCGGGTGGCGGTCAAGCTACCCTTTGGGAGTCAGGCGGACAATGTACACTTATCTTACTGAGTCAACAAGTTCGCCTCAATGTTGCGCTTGTTAAATTCAGGAGAGACCGTCTTTCGCGATGTGCGGTATTCTGCGCTTGTACCTTTCTAGTTTATTGTTGAAAACGTCTTCGTTGGTTGAATTGTTGTTTATCTGCATCTTGTATCTGTATTGTGAGAAACGAAAAATGGTTTATCTATATTGTAACTCATCGAATTTCTGCAGAATTGTGCAAGACTTCATGTATTTTGATGGGTCGTTCTATATTGCTAGAGTCAAGCATTGAATGCAATTTATTCCTATATCCTCCCGTAGATTGACAGCAATTTCGGTGAGCGTCTAATGTTGCATTTTCTACCTTTTTTTCTGTCTTGCTAAATACGTTTGGTGCAAAATTGGTCGAAAATGGTGCAAAGATTGTCCATTTCGTTTCACCCGATTAGTGTTCTCAATTTCCTGAAGTCCTTTTGCTTCGTTTGGCAGCCCCACCTCTGGGCCGCCTGTTCTCCACCGGGATCTACCCAACCTCGTTGTTAGTGGCCATTGAGGATGCGGCGCTTTCGAAGGCGATAAGTAACCCAAATATTGGTTCTTAGCCTTAGCTCCTACCACTTCTCAATCTCGTACAATGCTCTACTTCCCAATGTATTGTTAAAATTAGGATGTTGACCACGTTAAGGTACCGCATATTCAAGCCTGATAGGAAAGGCTGATATATTCCTTAATTGGAAAATCGGTAAACAGGCCGCATTTGTAGGTGTTCTTGTTTGCATTTACTGTGTTGGCCTTTTTAAGTGATTGAGTAATTTACAACACGCGTATGCTCTTTTTGGTTTTTGATGTATTTCCTTGGTTCAGAAAAAGAAGTTAATCTTATCAAGTTCAGATTTGCTCTTGGTTGCAGTGTGCCTAGCTTTAGTAAAAAAGCAGATAGAAATGGTAATATGAAACAAGATTTTTGAGGGTGCTAGAACTGAAAAAGCTATCCATCACCGATTCTTCTATGGGCTTGATTCAAGCAATGGGTTGTACTCGGGGTGAAGAATCACTCGAGTACTGTAAAATCTCTGAAAATGACATTGGCATGGAGCTCCTTAAGTTCTCAGGGCTCTTAGCCTCAGCCTTCTTACGGTTGGTGGCGCACTTTTAGGCGTTCAGAAATTATTTTGTGCTTATAAGTCAATCACACTAGCAATGTTTTGACGTGGTCGGGTCGATTCGTAGGATTTCATAGTACACTGTCCATGAAAGCTACCATACCGACCAATGAGGGAACGGGATCTCAACACTGATAGCACAATTATTTACATGGCTCTGAGTTCTTCGAAAAAACCACCTCCTTATAACTACTTATTCTTCTTGAATTTTATTGCCACTACATAAGGATGTCCGATTATGAGGCGTTTAGCTACGCAACAGGAAGTGATTATAGGATATTGTGTGAGGCTGATACTTGAGTAGGTTTTTTAGGACAAATGTGGCAGGTAGTAGCCAGGACTGGTCACTCAGCTCGATCACCGAATATTATTGTGTCGTATCAAAGATGCCAAGTGCTGCGTTGCCGTCGTGCTAATCTTTTTGACAATTCAAATCAACTTCTTTTCAATTGCTTCTTTCTGGATTATCCAGAAATGGCGATTTCATGGAGTTTCTGTGGTCTCAACTTCTTTACAGGGTAAGGATATGCATTCCAAAGCAATCACTGACGTTTGTTCAAGGAACCTGGGAGCTGTTGTCAGGCAAGAGTTTAGGGTTGTGCTTTGCTGCAGTTGGCCTGCACGCTATCTGGCCATAACAATGGTATTGCAAAGTGATCTTCGGCTGTGAGAACGAAGTATTTGTTAAGAATGGCGAGTTAATTGGCCTTAACGCAAGGTTTTACTTTGGTAATTTAAGGTCCTTAGCGTATTTACTATTCATTAAGTGTTAGCTCCCTTTTAGTGGAATTGTAAGAAATAAGGGCGAATCCTTGAAATTTGGATAGTGAGCTGAAATAATAGACTAGCAGCCGAATATTTGAGGAACGAGGATTTGTTTTTCAAAGCCAACGAGTTAAGAGTTTTAAGGTAGCATAAAAGCTCTTAATAAATGCTGCACTTTAAAGCTATATTGTATTGTTGTAAAAATATGTAAGAACATCGTAGCCGCACAAGTAAAAATCGGATACCATAGCGCTAACAAAAATACCAACTCAAATAATTGGGAACTGATCAATTGTAGCAATTGTATCACTTAGTCGAGCTTTAAGGAGAATTGACTAAAATTTCGCCTACACGCTTTTTACGTGTGTGTCGAGCCTGTCTCCATTTAACCTACTTGTTTGTGCCCAGCATTTGTGTCACTTTCTGTTAGTTATGGTGATGCATTTGCTTTTCCCCTCTTTTGTAGGTAGAGTTAGACTTAACAACTTTCAAAATATCTACAAAACTGGTCGTTTACGCTGCCTTTTTCTAAATTTAGGCATTCATAATAGTGGTAAATCGTTATTGATTGTCGAGACTATGTGGTGTTTGTGCTCCCTGAGTCATGCTTCGCATGGAGTACTCTTTCTTGATGATATTTCATAGAATAAAGTGGTAGGAGACAGGCGTTGCACTGTTAGTGATTGGCTTTTTGGCAGTCTTGTTTAGTGTTTGAATTCAATGTGAATACATAAACAAGTTTTCCAGGCCTGCTTCAGCATATTTCTGCTCTTTCAGATTAATGGCCTTTGCTTTGCGACCTGTATTGGATTTCATGGCAACTTCTTGTGCTTCTTGCTCTATTATACGGCACGTTTCTGTCAAGTCCTGGCCGACACTCGACAATCCTTGGAGAGAAAGGCTCGATGTTGACAAAAAAGCCACCTTCCCAAGTAACTACGTGGTTTCAAAGGAGGAATTTAAGTTTGTTGAAATGCTGAAGCCCATGGACACAGTTCCACCGCCTCCTGTTATCGATGCAACACCAAGTGGTTGGGTTCCGCCCCGACGTAGGTGCTTTACAAATTGCTACCAACGGTGCTCTTTGACGTTTTGAACTGAACAGGATAAGGGGCATATTTATAGAAATAGATAATGTTATTGGGATTCCTAGTGACAAGGAACTAGTTTGTTATTTTCCTAAGCTAGTATTTAGAATTCCCAACTGGTTCTATGTTACTTTGATTGACTTTGTCGACAGAAATGGGTTTTTAATCGACTACAACAAAATTAACTACTGGTGATTTTAGCTATTTATTAGGAGGCCTTGGAACAAAAGGGTTTCCCCTATTGCTGCCATCATCTTAGTACAATGAATTCATGGGCGTGGAATTTTATCAGGGTCAAAAGAGCTTGAAGCCACATTAAAAATCCTTTCAGTACGACTTGGGAGTGTAAATATCCCTTTTGTGAAGTTGGCTACGCCCAACTCTTCAAAGCTCATCTTGTCATCTCCGCTTCATTATTTTTTCATATTGATGCATCACTGCTCATAAAAACACCCGAAACGAAATCAGTGCCTGACCTTTTAGTGGCGCTGAATGATTGCGTATTTGTGACACGGATTCGGACTCAATTTTATGGATCTTAGACTCTATTGTAATTTACATGTTTGGTTAACTCTGAGCGCGAAGTGATTGATTTATCTATTTCGATTTCAGCTGAGGTCTGTTCGAAGAAGCCCTATACGGTGACCCGTTCGCGCAACCACATGCTCCCTGTCTACTTGAAGATTAAGGAAAGGAAAAGACGAGAACAGACCCATGGGAAAAGGATGCTGACCGTTATAACCAAAGTCGGAGGCGATATATCAGTAAGGAATCTGTCGTTTGTTCTACATTCTTTGTTATTAGTTTCTCTAAATTTCGCCCTTACTTTATGTGATTGGGAAATTCATTTCAATTGTTGTTTGTCAGGTTTATGAATGTGGAATTTTAAGCTCTGAGTAAAAGTTTGGTTTTCTGTCTCAAAGTTTGTGACAGAACTATCTACTTGGCTAAAGTTTTCAACCCTATCCACCGGCGGTATCGTAAATCCGTAAAAAACTGCATGTCGTCCAATTTTTAATTGAAATAGCACTCTAATTCTTTATAAAAATGACAAACTCAATAGGATTTCCTTTCCTCTGATAGAATCGTATATCTATGGTCTACTTTACTAATTGAAGTAGCTTCGCTTGTTAAAGCCGTAGGCTTGGTATTCTCCATCTTTTTTTCAGGCTCTGGCGGCAGAACTGGAGACTCTTCTGAAAGGGAAGTGCGAGACGGGAAGACTCCTCTGTCAAGTGGATGAAGTCACCCAAAAGATAATAATCGATGGGGTATTTTTGGATGAAGTTGCGGCTTTTCTTATTGAAAATGGGTTTTAACGATTATAGACAGTACTGCTCTCTGATATTCGTTATTTCACGTGTGTATATGCAATGGTATTTTGTATAATTTTCTTATTTGGGGTGTATTTGCAACTCTTTGTTTGTTGCTGCCTAAGCCTGTCTTAACTTTATTATGGAAAATGGTTTTATCTCTTACAACTGAATAAAGTGCAGGTTTTAGGTGAATTTATTATTTAAAAATTGAAGTCTATTAAGCACAATCATTTCTAACGTCACCTTGTTAAATGATAGATTAGAAAAAAAACCGCGCGCTATGCGGTGAGCGTTTAATGCGTCAATATTAATAGACGGTGAATGCTTCTCCTCCTCCCTAGTTTAAGTTCCCAACCTTACTCAAGGGATGACTGTGGGTTTTGTTTCTTAGGCCTTGTATTTATGCACAAATGAAATTCATCTAATCAAAAAGTGGGATCGGTTTCCCAGCCTAACCTTCACAGAGTTTTGGGCACTGGTTTCTCATCGCAAAGTTTGTATTCGTGGCCGAACGTGAGACTAAAGCCTCTCTTGTTTTCTAGAAATATGCATTTCTGGCATTACTGCGCTTGAAAACCAGGGTAACATATGCGCCCCTCAGTGGAACAGCGTGGGGAGTAGATGGTGGAATTGATTAATTAAATCTCGCTCTGAGGTCAGTGTTAATGTGGCCTGGGTAGATAAGGAATTAATTAAGAAGCGTTGTAAGGGATTTTTAGCCTTATTTACTGCTTCGCACAAATATGTCGCGTCAACACATTTTTTGAAAGATACATGATGTAGGGGGAAAGTTAACCGCCTTTATCATGCTTGCAGCTTTCCCTGTTTTGCAATGTTTTCACACGTTCGTCGAGCGGATGTGGCACGTGCGGATTGTGAGGTAAATAACGCTCGTTTATCGCAGGCAAGTGTTCCTAATTCCGATTTGGCATATCTGCTACGCATTTTAGACACATCAACGTGGTAATAGCACCACACATGCCATGCTAATGTGCATCTCAGGCCGCGTCTCACCCCTAACGCATCGTATGAAGATGTAGTCACGAGGCTGATAGCATCCAGCATTAAAAGTGAAAACCTTGGACCGTTAAGCGAGTGAGGACCTGTGTCTTATCCGAGCGCTGGGTGGGTGATTGCTGAAAGGCGGGCTAGCCTGACTTTCGGGGTGGTGATTGGAGCAGTAGAGGCATGGGTCCTCCCGTAAGCGCTTAACATGATAGGCTTATTGATGCTGAGCATTGTACCGCTTTGCATTCTGGAACCTCGTAATTCAGTGCCGTGCAAATAGTACTAGTCACCGTAAGACTGCAATTTATGTTGCATTCAGAAGCTTAGGAGGATAGCAAATTAAAAGTGCAAGTAGCTCCCAATTTGCATTTGATGGCGCAACTGCAACTTTGCTGGTGGAATTGTGCAACAGACGATTGTAGCAGATTGATGAGGCTAGTTACTACCAACAATTTGCTCTATACATTCGGGGGGGTATTTGAGCGGGAAGTTTACAAGGACGTTATCACGCAATCCTCAAACGTATACCCAATACGAGGAGAATACTTCCTCTTCTTAGTTTAGCCATAAGTACTACACTGCGTGCCTTACAAATTGTCGGAAATGCTCACCATCTTACATGCTTCCTCTGTATTGCTTTCAGATGCCGTATTAAACGATGGAGGCGCGCATAAGATCTCCCCTCTGCAATGCAGGTTGGGTGCATTTCTAATCTAATGATGCATACTTGGGGAATTGCTAGGCATCATAGATACCATTCTATTTACAAACATTACCAGTACATTCCGAGTCTTGTCTTATAATAACTACTGCACTACCAAAACACGTGTGATTCACAATCATATTAGGGGAAAAGGATAACGTATGCCACTCATGGAACAAAATAGTTTGACTACTGCAGGAGTCTTTTTAAACGCCGGAAAATAACCGAACTCAAAGTCTACTTTTGGCCTCAAAAATCAAGTGGCCCTGCTTTTATTTGTTTCAAGGTTGCAGATCAGGACAACATTGCACTATTTGAAGCATACCTTGATATCAGGTGTGATCTAAAAATTGAGCGGTTTCACGAGAAGGAGTGAGCTATTGAATACCGAGGGCTCTATATCCATTCTTTGCAAATGCTTTCAAGCTAGGGCGGATACCAATCTGGATGGTCGGCTTGGCTTGAACGGTAATGCAGTTGCATTTTTGGCTGTCCATTATCAAGCAATTTCAACAATCAATGCCTACCTTGCGGTTGTGTGCGTCCAACTGATTGGCGTGTGGGCAAACAAACAGCCTTCACCGGTGAACCAATGAAAATATAGGGAGGAATTCGCCAGCGGGCAATTCAGTTGGCGTACTGCGCACCAGCAGACACAGCGCGGACTTGCTTCATCATCATGAACGACCACAGGGAGCACTTCTTGAGAAAATTTAGAGAGATGGATATCGATAGCAGTGGCGTTCTTTCCAAGTCTGAAGTGAAAGAATGTCTCGGTGCTGCTGGCTTCGATAAGAAATTCATCAAGGTGAGATAATCAGTTAAACTGATTAGCATATTCATTATCTAATGCAATCTAAAACTAGTGGATGTGAGTACGTTGTGCATGGATAAACGTATGCGTAGAGCTGTTTCTATAGAACGAAAGGCTCAATCATCGGTCAAATCGGGTATCTAAACGTCCGATACATTCATAATAAATTGCCATTGGTTGATGGTAAAAATACGACGAAAAAATCAGATAATAGTTTAAAAAGAATAGCTGCTACACTTACAGTTCCAAAGAAGAACTTCACACATTCTTTTGCGTAGAGGTGCGCGATGGGATCCGTGTAAGGTTGGTATTTGCTCCACTAAAAATCATAGAGTGCAAATTTAATGACTTGTCTTTATTTAAAACAAGCGCGCCCGTGACTGTACTTTTGGCAGGTTCAGTTAGCCATCGACTGATCTGCAACCAGAACCTGTCTGACCCATACTTGGATGTAGAGCTAGAAAGTAGGTGGAAAGGTAAACCAACTAAAAGTAACTTTAATGGCCATCCATCCTTAATGAAACGTATCCTAATTATATACCTCCAGAAGTCAAGACCATCGATAATGCAAATCATATTTAACGTGATTCGAATTGTTCAATCACCACATTTATCCCTGTTTTAACTAACAATTTAACGCTATTGACACAGTGTCTTTCCGTCAATTTATGTTCCCTGTAATGTCAGCACTTGAATTACAGATTTCCCCTTAAACAGGTATGAGGCCCATTTTGAACGTAGTAGGCTAAATTTTAAGCCCAAGTAAGTTTATTTACTCACGGCTAGGTTTATCAGCTTTTAACTGTCAAATCAAAGAGTTCGCTGACATACCAGAAAAGTCACACCCAGATTAGTACTACGAATCAGTTTTATACATGGCTAATGATCTCATGTAATGGCAAGCTAAGGCATGAAATTAGTCCTTTACTCCCTTTGCTACGTCAGTACTGGATCTTCGTTCTTTTAACAACAAATATTACGGTTGAATGCAAAGCATTATGTGCTTTCAGAAATTTATGAAGAGATTTGACGCAGACGGTGACGGTAACATTACTGAGGACGAATATCTTCGTGTCGTTTGTGATCTACCGGAAGAAGAGCTCAAGTAGGTGTTGAACCAACTTGCCCTAAACCGAGTCAATGGTGGTAAAATACTACTTATAATAGCAAAAACACTTCATTCACAACGACTTATTAAGCTAAAAGGACTTTCTTGAATCATAAATCTTACTGCCATTGAAACTGGTTTGTTAAAAGTGTGATAGATGTTGCAATTGGTGTTGTGATTTTAAATTTATAGCACTTCTGCCCATAGAATAGCTTTTTGGCGAAACGTTTTCGACGATGTGGATAAAGACAAGTCTGGAAGGATCTCGTGTGTAGAGCTGTACAACCTTCTGAAGGACATGGGCTTCCCCGTAAAGGTGTCCGAACTAGAGGAGTGGATTCGGAGCCACGATAAGGATAAAGATGGAGAAATGGACTTCCATGAGTTTGTTGCTTTCATGTCTGATCCAACGCATCGAGAGTAACTGGCCAGTCTCATTTTAACATTCTGTATTCTGATACTGTATATACTGGCCCGGTGTTGAGTTTTACCGCTATCTCAATTCTTCCTGATGTGAAAATGCAACTCTCTCTTATTTCTATTGATGTGGATTGGATAAACAAAAGGCATTTTCACTTGAAATTCATAGCAATGAAAGAATAGGTTGAAATACGACCATTAATTAATATGAACAAATAAGTTGTAACTGTTAAAAGTAATCGTAGAAGATGATTAAAATTGACATTATGACCTGACCACAAGTCAGCTGTTGCAAACCTGTAAATTCTTACGACAATTATCGATGCAAACCCTTGCAACAACCGAGGAATAGATGCACTTGTTTGTCTTGCATCTCAATGAGTCTAATTCGTCACGTAGTTTGGGTAATTCAGGAATTGTTGACATTTGTAGAGTTATTTGTTAAATCAACCTCAATCAAAAACTGCAGACCACAGTTGAAAATGGGGAACGATTTTACCATCGGTGGGGACACGAAGTAAAGAGTATGTAATTATAACTCGTTGAGACGTGCCAACTCAAGTAAGCGACATTGGGACCACGCAAATAAGGACATTCAAGCAAAAGTCCTCCTTTTGATAGTGAGTGATTGGTAACTTTTCTTCACAATTAGTGTAAGATGGGAGGTAGAAAATATTGTACAGCAACCCATCAAATCTTCAAGCTAAATGCCGTTTAGAGCATTTTTGCATTTTAGTAAGTTTTACTTAAAAAGGCACCTTAATGAATCAGAATTTAGCTCACTTCTAGTGGAGCGACTTAATGTGGAATTTTGATAACACAAATATTGCATTGCGGTAATTTGCTTGGTAACCGGAGTTTTCTCATTCGGCGCAACACATAACCTCACAGTGGGAGTGAAAATCCAAGGCGCACATGAATGAGCCTTTTCAGTGATCGTGCGACCTCCGAAAGCATTTGACTTACAAACGAAACTGCTGACATCACGGCCCTATAAGACGTAGCCCTCAATCACACCATAAGGAGCACCAAATAGCAACTCTGGATAGACGTCAATACGGCATGAGTTAAGGTCCAGCCCAAATAAGTGATATTTCATTTCATGTGTGCTACTTCATCAAGATAGCTTCTACTAATACAAACTAAATACAAAACATTTAATTTCAGTAAAATGTTTTGAAAAGCCTACAAAATAAGTGAGTCATGCTCAAGTTATATATTGAAAAATCTAAAGGTGAACTCGATGTTTACACCCTGTATGCGCCAAAATCACATAAGAACAGTTCCTTAGAACGAACATAATCCGACATGCAATGCCAAAATTGTGCAGACTCGTACTATCCCTAGCGGTCTGCAAAATTACAAGGCAAATATCTTGGCAAAAACACAAAATACCCTAGCAGTGTGCACATTTTATAAAAGGCAACTGTTACCATGCGCCCAGAATACAAGCGATACGATGATGTCTATGGATAATGCTCAAGACAAAATTGAAAGTTGCATTACACTAGCTAATAATTTATTGCTAAAACTTGCGAATTTTTCTAGACAATACAAAAAGGAGGTGTTTTGAAATTAGTACTGTTTTACATCTGACCACATTGAATATGTGGTCAATTGTCAACCACGACATGACCTTCACGTGACATAACATTAATGCAAAGACTGGTCAGATTGAGCGATGTCCTCTCAAGAGGAATCCCAAGCTGGGGTACCGGTGGAAGCCAGCATTAAACCCAGTTCTCCAATCGCTTATGGAAATTGCACAGTTAATCAAACAGATCATATTGCTAACGATAACTACTCCCAGTGTTCTTCTTGTCAGGAATTCACTACACTGTTTCCATTCAGCTACAACATTTTTATTCCCGCAACGGACTCCAGCATCCATCAGTTTATGAAATTGAGGCACAAACTCACAACGACCTATCTACGATGCCGGTTGCGTATGGGAGTGAACACGTTCGATAGTGGATGTATATACGGGAACGAAAGATTGCTTCGAGTGGAGTCTCAAACTGAAGAAGAGCTCATTCAAGCAATTGATCGGTTAGATGAAGTCATTCCTGCATGGAAGGTTTGGCAACGCGGCAAAGTGGACTCTCAGCTCATCCGATGACCTGGGCTTTTCATTGTCAGTGAATTAACATCAATAAATGTTGGCATTAACGAATGAAATTCCGGTAAGATTTAACTATGTCATTTGCAGTAAATTCATTTAAACCGTATGCTTGATTTTGGTAAAAAATATCCCGTGTAACCGGCTTGCAGAGGACTTGGATCAAGATACTTAAACGTACAAAGGGAAGCTAATTATTTATCAATCCCAAAATATTTGATTTTATATAAGATAGGTTTTCGTCAGAGACAAGGATGCCATCGAAGTGCATTAAGTAAAGCAAAATTTTTACCGAGAGTTTCAGGTCGGTACGGAAGTGCTGGCATTTCAGGTCAATATTGAACAGTCATAACATACACCTGCCGGGCGTATAATTTGAACTTAACCGAAGCACGTATCACCATGGCTTTTGTCAATCGAGTTCTGAATTCGCAAAGTGAAGATTTTTCCGGGTATTAATAATCAACTGTAAGTAATGACGTATAGTGAAATATTCGGTTTTAAACGTCATAAGCGGGTTTCATTCGATAATGCCTCCAAAATATTCTATATTATGGCAATGCACACGTTTCAAAGGGCGTTGACCGCGTCGATGCCAATTTTCCATTGCAGCAGGAGGTTCGATCCCCATGCTGGCATAGGCTTCAACCTAAGGAATCACGTGAGTAGGTGGATTAAAGTACAAAGTTATGGTCCGCTTTAGAGCCTTTTTTGTGATCGTATACGTGCTTTCTATCTCCGACATGTCGACATATTGGTAAATTTCCTCACTCTGCAAGAGCACATTCTACATGGATTGCTGAGAAAGCGTAATGAAGATAGCGACTATTTATTTGCGGAAAGGACGTATTGGCTAACCCGAGAGGCTTCAAACGTTTGCACCTTTGACTTTGCCTACTAACTGCGTTCGAGTTATGTGTTAGCAGCATATATGCCAACGACATTTCACAAATTTAGCGCAATACTTACTTCGCTTTAATGAATAAAATAACCTGGATGAGAATTAGCACCATAAACAGGCAGAGGATGACTTCTTCACATTAGCAAAACACGCTTTACTGAACGAGTGGGTAATTAGGGTACTAATTCTAGGTATTGGCCAACCAGTTGTTTGGAAATTGTTAACTGTCAAACCAATGAAAACGCTGTTAAATGCAACCTATATGGATGAATTCCGTGCCATAATTTACAAAATATATTTGAAATAATCGTGTTCAAATCTCAAATAAATCACAAAATAAGTTTTAGTTTTCTAAAGAGGACACAAATCCTAGAAACTCGTTATAATTGAGCTTTCCATCCTTGTTAACGTCATAATCATCCATCCAATCCTTCAGCACGGGTATAAACTCGTCTCCTCCTGCGCCGCTAAGATAATTGCACAATTCGTTAAAGTCAATAACACCCGAATGATCGGTATCCAACTCAGTGAAGAGTTCCTTCCACCTTAATACGAAAAATAGATCATTGAAAGCGTCATTTCATTGTGGTGGAAGATGCTTATTTAGTCCATTTCACTTCAAAAAAAGTGCCAAATCACAACTTACGCTTCGATGGGTTGCGTGGAGATACCGAGAGCTATCTCATATTCTCCGAGATTGATGATTCCATCACCGTTGATATCAAGTGAATTCATTAATTTCTGGAATAGTTAGGTGGAAAAGCTTCACTTAATTCAAGATTATAATGCTTAAACCTTCGATGCAGTGGCAACTTTTTGCAATACGACTGATGATAACGTTTTTAGTTGACGTACCATTTCACTTAAAAGTACTTTGGGGGTATTAGCTCTCAATTTTTCTTATGCGTTCATATGCAGTAATTAGAACTAGTATATTACGAACGACACCGAGGTGCCTAAACTGGCTGATTTAAAAGTATTGCTCCACTCTTAGTTAACATTTACATGAAATGCCTAAGGGATGAGATATAGGAGAGACAACGAACCTCCGTTTCCGAGGCAGGGATTCCCTGAGAAGCCAGCGCAGCCTCCAGTTCTCCCCTATCTAATGAACCGCTGCCGTCCTTATCCGCACTTTTAAAGGCTTTGAGATAACGATGGCGCTGGCTAGACATGCCAGAATCTAAAAAGAGGCATTTACTCTTCACTCCTTTCCCAAACATATACATCTATCAGGAACTGGTACGTAAAATGAGGAAATGTGAGTACACGATACTGATTTTGAGGAAGATAAGTTGTTGGAAAATGGACTGGAAGAGTAATTAAATATTCCACACGGGATGTTTAAACATATTTGGGGTAGCGAATTTCGACTCACAGGTGAATGTTTAATGCTGCAAAAATGCTGTGAACTAAGAATAGTGGTAAGTACAAGAGCTGTAATTAAACCTGAAACGTGAGACCGAAACCGAGGCAATTAATTTATAACTGGGTTTTATGTTTATTAAACACCCACAGGTGTTGGAACATGACGGTGTTATCAAAGATACGCGCTGCGCATTGGAGGCACTTACCTTCACTTTAAGCTGAAAGATGGAGACCCGGCGATGCGACTTTTTATTAACCACATTGATTCCACATTTCATAGGCTAATTCAGAAGTATGTTGACTACAACTAGCACCACCACTTAAATCAGCCAGTGGTTTGGCTTGCGTCATGTGGTCTCGTGTAAGAGAATAAAGAAAGGCTACTTCATGAAGGTTAAATGTGAATTATGCTTCACGCGATGAATAAAATGAGAGTTTTTACTCCTCGATTACACTGCAAAACATTTTTGATAAAGGCGCCTTGAGCAATATCTTGCACTTTTTCTTACAAAAAAACCAGTAAATAATTTATTTTGGCGCACTAGTTTAACGTGTCAAATTGCATCACTACTTCAGGAATATCTGAAGTGCACGTAACATCTGGATGTCATTTGCTTTAAATCTCAAGAGCAAAGAAATATGCTAAGCAGTGCGCCCTTTCAATCTGACCAAAAGCTAAAGAAAAAGTCAGGATGTAATTGTGCATAATCCGTAGCCGAAACAAATCACATAAATGCCACTTATTAAACAGGAGAAATTTCACCTCAAGGGGAAAAATGCGAAAGTACTGAGCTTTATGAGACCAGTCTCAAATTGGCACCAAAACTACCAATGAATATATGGGGAACCTAAACCCTATGTTGAAATTGATACTAGAAGATGAATTTGTGGCATTACCTTGTTATTCGGACCGTCAATAGCGCACTATTGACCAAGAAGGCTCAAAAATGCAAATTTTAGGAATTTAAAAATCACGTATAGGACAAGAAGGACCTTTGCTGTTAAAATTCTTCATATTTAAATATTATTTAAAGCTATAGCATTATTTTGTTAAGAATATGCGTGGTCCAACAAACAATGATATTTTTTAGAAGAACCCTATCCTAGTTTGGGTAAAAAATGAATAACGGACAGAATTTTGGGTCTTCTAAAAAATCAAATCTTTTGTAGAATTAATCCCGAAAGCCCTCTGCCCCCGGGAATGTAAATAACTTAAAAGTTGCAAGATTTTTTACAAATTCTGATGACTTATTGGATTTACATGAATTTAATTCTCGAAAAGTTTAGCATAAGTATACTCCATCAAAACATGTTATTCAATGTATCCCTTGATGTAAACGGTTTGATAGACAGACATTTGGAGCTTTGATGATTAAAAACAGATCAGTGAACCATGGTGAAATAATCCACCCGCATTCCACTCATTTCAGCCGTCGAAATTCCGCTGGCAGAAGGACACGTGATTTCAGGCGTAAAGGAGTTAACTTATCTCCATTGACAAGGAGAGATGTAGTAGCTACCTGGCATAATTCAATATTTTGATAAACTGGATGTGTAACTACGCGGACACTTCAGTCACCGCAGCCCTTCCTTCCGCTCTGGGACATGATTTTCCAACTCTACTAGTAGTTTCCCAGCTCAGCTCTTCTGCACGAGAAAACTCGGAGTGCTATACATCAAGCCTAGGTTTCGTAAGATCGCGCTCATAAAAGTTTGCCTGCATTGGTTGAAGAAAACCTTTCAATGAAATTAAACGTTTTATTCTTAGTAAAAATTTAATCAATTTTCAAAATGCCAGTGGCAGAAATATAGTATTCTTATAAATCCCTAGTTCATAACTCCTGTGTTTGGCTATTATAAACAAGCTGATATAATTAGCGATTAGGGTGAATATTCCCGAATTCCGATGTTAAAATCATGTAACTTAATTGACTTTTTACCAATTTCTCTCAGAATCTGGACAAATAAGTGTTGAAGTTTCAAAAATACATACTTTTTCAAAATTTATGAGCGGTATTTTTTTGCTAATAACAGAGTGAGATTTGAAATGCTCCTCTGGCGTAAAAAATAGAAAACAAATGTTAGGTTTAGTCCTCAAGTGTGGCTATGAAACCAAGGAATTCTCTGTATTGTAATTTTCCATCTTTGTTCACATCATAATCCGCTATCCAGTCATCCAAGACAGGAACAAGTGAATCCATGTTGGCATCATCGAGGAAATGTTTTAGTTCTGCAACTTCAATTGATCCCGATTGGTCTTTGTCCAACTCTTCAAAAAGCTCCCGCCATCTAGAAGGCAAAAATTGCTTCTGAATGGTGAGATATCAATTATCAAGTTTAACTGACTTTAAATACGCTGTTTACAAGTTATGCTGATAAGCGGTTTCGTAAAATGCAGAAATGACATAAAAGTGACTAGGATATCGGCTGCATTCACACTCATTCCTAATTAAACTAATGTGAGTAAATAAGCAAAAACTGAAATGATGGCTGGGGTGAACTTACGCTTCAAGTGGTTGGGTGGATATTCCCAGCGCAATTTTGTATTCTCCCAACGTAATGATGCCGTCGCCATTAAGATCAAGTTGATTCATGAGATTCTACAACAAAATGTGTTTTTTTCTAGGGACGACGAAGAAAATGGCTGAATATTATTTAACAAGTATATAGTTCGTTTAATGAGACAGTGCAAGAAGAGTAAATATTTTGACACTTTTGGAACGCCATTATATGGACACTGTAGGTTCAAGAGGCTGCAGTTGCGTACTAATAACTACCGTGCAGTGATTTGATACCCTTCCAGCGACCCACTTAACTGCATGGGCTTCGTGGTTTATACTTCCGCCATGACGGTTTGACCTTTTGGCCATGTCCTAGCCTCCCTGCGCTTCTGTGCATTAATAAGAAACCTGTGGTGGGAGGGCTTATTGCGATTTGAGGGAAGACTGAGGGCGCTAAGAAACTTCAATAAAGGTAAATAGAAGGAATTTGACCTTTCGAAAACTAGCTTTGCTTACTGCCTAGACATTGCTGGAATCGTTCAATTTAAACTTCCTTCGGCCACCGCAAATTGGTTGTGCACAGTCTAAATTAGCAGCAAGCATCCTAGGGGGAAATACGCATCAAATCAAAGTAGCACGTGAACTGTTTTGGTGAATAAGTCATGGCATCTGTCTGGATTCGTCTGTGCTTAAAAAAGGTAAAAAAATTGGAAAGCTTTTGATAGGTGATTTAAGTTGAACAAAAATTGTCAAATGATTTGCTGAGGACAACAATACCTCTTACTTTTATCTCAATCCATTCACACATTAGTAATATTTCTTACTAAGACATATCTAGTGGAATTTATTTTGTCGGGTGTGTAAAATGTCAGTGACATCAGAAAAACAACTATTCAATATCAGTCACCATTGTGACCCGCTGAGTGGGCTTATATTAGCGTAGAAAATGCCTCTGAAATGCAATCACCGAGAGACTTTTATTTTCTCTTTACGGATCGCAAGTTGAAACTCACTTCAACCTTGTCAATTGATGGGTCAAGAAACTCGCAAAACTAACATCTAGCATCCAGAGATAAAATTATTACTCTCGATCGGACCCCACAGGGCTATTCATTCGTATTGAGTAAGTTCATTAAATATACATCGGGTAAAATCAAGAATATCACTGTAGAACCTATACTCACGTCAATTTCGGATATGGGGATCCCTCTAGAAGTCAATACGCTTTTCAGTTCGCTGCGAGTGAGGGTTCCACTTCCGTCCTTGTCCGCAGCTTTGAAGGCTTCCAAGTAGCGATGAGTTAATCCCATGTTCTGAAACCAGAAATGTTTTCTTTACATATCAGACAAGTAAAATCTTCATGTCTTTTATTAAACCATTATCAAAGAAGGTCATCGCCTTTTGCAAAGTACGATTTATCGACATTAATACCAGTGTGCATGAGTATCGATACATGCAATATACCTAAACTCAGAAAAGGGAGAAATGCGTATGGCAGGAAAGAGCACACAAAACAAACAGTACCATCATTAACGATGTAGGACTAAAACCAAAGCTTATGCAACTAAATTCACACCTATGCCCGCACGCAGGTAAGCAAAATGAAAGGGTGTGATTTACCTTGTTCTTTTATAACCAACAGGAACGTGGGTGGTTGCTACATGCCAATAACCAATCACTGTCTTCAATAGGCGATTTAGCAAAACATTTTATTCAGCTCGGAAGAGTACAAACAGAGGTGAGGTGATAACACGATAGGCGAGGTGCATACCTGCAGAGTGAATTAATAGACAGCTAAATTACAAGTTGGTGATGTATGAACCAATGTTTAAGGAAGTATAACAAAATTATGGTTATTCCCTCCTCTACGAGACCCAGTGATTACATTCATTCGGTGAAGTCATTTCTGCCCTTTAAAATGTGATTTTAGTCGCCATTATAACCAACTTAGTTTTCGAAATAAAAGTTACCAATGTTTTCTAAATGTTTTTCTGGGACATATTTTACCGATACACGTTAAAACAGTTCCTTACCATTTCTTAGTTTTTTAGGGTACTTCTGTTTAAAGAATATATTGTTTAGGTTTTTGTTTAATGGCAATAAGATTCCGTCGTTTCTACCATCCTCCCCCCTTTCCTAATCATTTGATCAAGATTGATTTGTTGAGGATATTATGAATGACTTGAAAAGGGGCTTATGAAGGCAGTAGAAGTCTTATGGACCACCGAGATTTTTGTGCTCTGAAGGGAGTTATGAAATTCGCCGAACTCGTCGGCCTTGTTCCTAAAAGGTGTCCCAAAAATACATTTATCACATGGTCCCTCTTGTTGTTTTCAACACTAGCTCACCTTAGGTGCTATTTTTTTGCACAATGTAGTTGACACTAACAGGCAATCATTACCCCCGTTTCCGACCGGTGGGTCGTCTCCATAAGGATGCATTTAATTGTGATGGGCCATGATTGAATTCACAGAAGAATATGCAATGCAAAGTAATACGGTGATAAACTGATCCCTATGACTAGGAACCCACCATTACTCCAAGTGTAATGGAAGTTCCGTTCTACTCATGGGAATGGCATGAGCCTGAGTACTGCACTGAATCTCTTCCTTAATTGGTATTTAGTTGGTAACATTTGGCAAAACGTGCATAACTTAATGAGGAACTCCTCGTGCACAAAGCTCGCATCGGGATCAGTACTTCTCTCATTTCTTTAAGGGTATCCGTTGGGATTATCCAAAAAGGCAGTGCTCACCAGATTGCTGCCATTTTCGGTTAAGCCTAGATTGCAAAACAAGGTATATGTATTGCCCTACTGTATAATGGAATCATACTGCTGTTTTTCTTCGTACCAGCAAGACAATAAGCGGTCTAAAACTATCACTGTTTCCAACCAAGAAAACGTTCAATGATCTCGCCTAGCTGTGAATAGCCTCAGTGACAGATTATTGTCTTAAATGTAAGACAGTTGTGAAAGTAGCGAAAATTTACTGCCACATAGCATTAACCTCATCCAAACGCTTGTTTAACTTGGTACCGGGGTAAACAATGACATGTTCTCTTCCTTCATAATTTTCCATGCGAGTACGGTATCTACAGAGTAGCTCGGTAACATTTGGGAACAATCTCAAATGTGTTATGAAGGATTTGGAAAACCTTGAGATTTACTGTTAATTTGACTGCAGTAGAGTCAAAGTGGGTTTGTATGACATTCCTTCTAGTTTGCTCAGATCGTATAAAAATTAATGAGTCACTGGCATAAAGGCACGATGGAGACAAAGAGAGTTCTCCTAACAACTGAAAAGCAGTTCACC
>NW_020170411.1:547153-549556 GCF_000524195.1 Echinococcus granulosus | reverse complement strand
TGTTGGCATCTGTGCTATATTCCTTGAAGTGAGTTCCATTAGTCATGCCGAGTTTCAAAGGGGCCGGGTATGTTATGGGACGTACACGCAAAGTTTACCGGGGTTTTTGCCGTTAAAGTTGAAACCTAGACGGCGTTAAACTATTTCATGAGAGATCAAGCAAAAATTACATGGTCGTCAATGCAGAGGATGTGCGTGAAAAAAAACCGCATGGCTGAAAGCCTGATTACAGGCTCACTTCTTTACTTAAGCACCATACATTTTTTAAAAAACACATGGGTACAGTAGAACCTGAAGATCAAATCGCATTCAAATGGAATTTTAAACTAAAGAATGATGATCAGGTAGATAAACACCATTAGCCAGTAATACTTTGTGACACTTTTCAAAAGATGCTGTTAAATGTGGGAGGATAATTTGCTTTTAACCATAGCTCACCATCTGCGTATCCGCGTACCACATGTCTCGGCATCACCCACGCTCTTGGGTGCCTTAATTATTGCACATGATTGCGACATGTACGCATGACTTACGGGGCTAAAAGGGGTCGTGGATGGATAAAGCCATGACATTGCAAAATTCCTAGACAAATTGAAAGACATGGCTAAAATGCCGGATGCTAACAGTTTGTCATCTCCTAACAGCACGCACCACAAACAAAACTGGATATTACTGCAAAAAAGAGCTTGCAGTGACAAACTTCTAAAATTAAGTTATAAAGTGCATAAAAATGTAGTAGTAAGGCTTTACACTTATCAGTAGTGAAATCAAGTTCGAGCGGTACCATTGTAAAGTCAGTTTATGTGCATACAATCCAAAGAATCATCAAACATTTTTTCATTTAAAAGGTGTCAAGTATGCGGTCACTAATTTTTGTAATGGTCTCTAATGTCACGATGTTTTTACCCAATGGAAATTCAAAGCGCCTTTCAGCAGCATGCAGAGGTTGTCCAAATTAATACCTTGGCAAGAGTACAACAAACACCTACTATTACATTAAAGTAATAACTCAAGTGCCAACTCCGAATTCGTATTTGAAGTTAAGAATGGGCTTGTTGTTTTACTTAAAACAGCGATCGATGGTAGCCATAAAAGGAATTGTTTATGCAAATCTAAATGCTTGAAAATTAATAAAAACCTAAAAACAGATACAAAACGCAGGTTATTGCGTAAAAGCGTAGAAATGAAATGCAGATTTGAGTCTGTATAAACATCAGAGGGTCAAAATTTAGTTCAATCCAGCCGAAGGTAGAAAACACTGACTATAAGCTATTCGTCGAAAATTTCCTACGGTGTAAATTTTACCTTTCAGAGCTTGGTTAGGCACTTTCGAAGAAGCGAAGTACCAGGAGCCTATCATTGAGGCGTCGTTCCATCTGTAGAAGAGCTTTTAAAATTGTGGCATTAGTCTGCCAAGAACATCCCGTAGAACCTAAAAGCATATTGATGACTCTTTTGAACACAGTACCACTAACATTCCTGAAGAAGGGAATCTTCTTTTAGTTTACTTTGTAAAATTTTTGAGGTGAATATAAGTACTAAATTGCTATTTCCACCATTTTAGCCAGGCTCTTTGGCTAAGGGGACATGCTGTCAGGAAATCAAAAGGAGTAATCCAGAAAGATATAAGTAGTTATTAATCCCTTACCCGCGAAGGTCTTTTTTTAGTTAAGCCGCAAAGCTACGATTTTCCGTGATATGGTAAAAGCAAATTTGAGCTGGTTACTCAGTCACGCATGATTTTTATGGAGATATTAGAGACAGTCATTAATGCACAGAAGTGTCTATTCTTAGAGGATTGTTTTTAGTCAATATTTTGTTTTCCGGGTATCGATGGAAGGAGCACCAGCTTAAATAAACAGCGCTAACTCTACGTTGAAGGTAAGTCCAAAATGAAACCATTTCTATTGAAAACGGAAAGACTGACAACTTCCACTTTTTTTTGTGAAAGCCGCAATCTTGTGGATTTGGTTAATCTTTTCAAGTAAATTCGAAACCAATGTTGTATCTGGTAAATTACAGGAACTAGCATTATAAATTAGAGCAATAGCTAAATCGGTTAAACCCAATAGATAACCTATGTGAAAGCGAGATGGGATAAGTCAATGAGGCGGTAAAGATATTAACTTATTAAGTCGAATACTTGTCGTATCCACTTGGAATGACTTCTCTCAGTTTTAATTGGTCACAATTAACATCATTTTGCCCATTTGCATGTTAATTTTTTATCTAAAATCCGGGAAATAATCGACACTACCATCAATCGCAAAAGCTCTGCAGAAGTGTCTCAGAGGAATTATTTTGGCGATTATTACTTTACAGGTACTTCCCATTGGTATCCCGCCGGTGCTACTCAGGCAGGACGCGATGTGCTTTGTGACATTTATGACCCGGCTGCTCGAT
>NW_020170411.1:542243-547053 GCF_000524195.1 Echinococcus granulosus | reverse complement strand
CTTGTGATTTTACTTGACGTTCGTAAATATGGTCAAACATTTCTACATCGCCTTTTAAAATGTAAAACGGTCACCTTGTAACAAGTAAAATGAGGCAATAAAATGCAGTAAAAAGTGTGCCGGTGAAGGCTTAACCTAGTCTGCACCATATTCAGTGTGGAATCGCACACTTCCTATTTAATACACACATGCACAGATAACTGACGTAAGGAAGATTTCCAAACCCCTAACATCTCATTTAGCTTTCTGATTTGTTTTGTAGCTATGACTTCATGCAAACAAAAACTACTAATATAGCAGTAAAATGTTTTGGGGAAATGCCTTAGCAAATCACAACGTTTAAGCCTTCAAATGCAAGATTGAACCACTCTTATCGCTCAAGTGCCGTGCGAACCGAAATTGCCAAGTTACCCAAATGCGTTTCGTGAGAGTGTAGTTTGATTATGCTTAAAGTGAGAGCGAATCTCAAAGTTCTTAATTATTAAATAAATAATTTGTTGACAACGATTTCCCCAGTTTTGATGATTAATGATTGCGATGAGGAGAAATTAAGCAAATCAACTAAACAGACACATGAAAGTCCTTAATTGTGCGTGAATTAACCGCAAATTTCAAGTGCATTTGGCCGGGTTGAGTTGGGACTTATAAGTTGGTTTAATTGCAACAATCGGCGAAAAGTTTTTAAAGCCGAACAAAACTCCTGTTCGCTGAGATATGCGCACACACACACACACAGATGTCCATTAACCCATGTTTTGGCGCCAAAAAATTCGTGTGTGGGCCCAGACAACAGGAGAAGCATGATGTTACGCCAGTTCACTCTTCACCTCACACGCGCGCGAGAATTAAGGTCTTTGTGGTTTCCTACCTGCCCTGCCACCCACCGCAGACAAAAGCACACCGTGCGAGTGAGCACATGTTTAAACGTCGTGTGGATACAATTTTTCATCCTTGTTATCCGCACCAACTTACCGACAACCGCCGTGCCTACAGCCTCGCACACGCTTGCACACACTGGGAGGATTTTCATGCTCTAATTGCACGCACTTGCAGGCAGGCGCGATCCGGCTAACCGCAGGCTCCACTTTAGGCGCCAACTTGCGCGCGACTTTTCAGCGACCGCGCCGTTCCAATTGGCGCACTTTTAAACGGAAGGGGGGGGGGGGCAGCGCTGTGTCGAGGGGACATTTGAATCGAGACAGTGGCCAGACCACGGTCCAACAACTGCCGCCATAACTTTTCTTCTCCACTCTCCGTTTTACCGCAAAGCACCGCAGCCTTCTGGCGCCATGGGAGATAGTAGAGAGTCCGGAAGAACATTAACACGACTTGTAGTGGTTGGTCTTCTACTGCAGGCGGCTCAGACTGCGGCCACGGTGGGCAGCAGTGCTTGTGGAATAAACGAAATTTTTGTGAGTAAGAACCACCCACGGTACGTTAGAGCATCAAATATGAAGAAGAGGAGATATTTCGAATCTGGAGTTCCGGATTACCTTTTACAGCTCAGAGAAAGACACAGTAGAGAATGGATGAATTTCGGGCAAACTGATGGTGGACACGGTCCCAGTCTAGGAGTTATTACAACTATACGGCATCACCGAACCATAGGTAAGCAGCTACTACTCTCAAGATGAGGTTATTACAACACCGTGGAAACGCAGATTATCATTATTATTTGATATTTGATCTCCTAAAAATAGGAAGTTTGAAGATCTTATTTATTCTAGACACCAAAAGTGGGAGAATACCAAGAAACCTCAGAGTTTGAATATTTTTGAGTTTCATTTTGGTTTCTGAAACCAATATAGTTAAAAACTGGTAGTCAAAGGAAAAAAGATGCAACGCAATGCACCTTCACCAAGTTTAAAAAGATATTTAACAATATGTCCTCTTCCGCACAATTTGTGCTTGAATTCCACAAATTTCATGAATGAGAAGGAATTTTTAGTGATATGTATAAATACAAGATTTTTAATAAAGCGCCTACGGAATCAGCAAAATTTTGCACTATTGGGAGCAAAGATATATCATGTAATCGACATAAAAGGCGAAGGTAAAAAAGGCCATCGTTATCTAATTCCTTAGAGCGAAGGCATGAAGCCCTTTGATGGCCATAAAAAGTCTTTGAGTGCTTGCTCCTTAGAAGCGTTAAAATATTAATAAATAGTTTAATATATATTCTTTAAATTCCAACATCGTAAATTTGACAGAAAGTCGTTTTTAAGCCTATGAAAATCCAGTTAAATACAACTGTAACTAGATTTTGTTTTGACAGGTTATTAACACATCAAAGTTTCAACACTAAAGTGTAGAAGCCAATTGAGGGTAAAGTAGATAAGGCAAAACATGAAAGGGATTCATTGGGACTTGAGATCTTACGACTTTACCTTTGAAAATGTAAAGCAAGATCAATGTGTCGTGAACCGTAGGCTAGCTACTCCGCCCACACATTTTTCATCTGAACCACCTGAATCGCGGTTCCTCGATTCACCTGACCTACTTGCATATTTGACTAAACACTTTGTACACTAACTTATCTTAGGGAGATTTAGTGTAACTTTCCGAAAAATCCAGATATGTTGGTGCGACAAATGTAAATTTAACTACAGCTACGAATAGCTTGAAAAAATTGGCGGGTTACATGATGAGCGTAATAACCCTAAAATCTGTCCATTCCGGGTTTTTATTCAAATATCAGGTGTGGTAGGTCCAACTTCAACTTTCTATATGTTAGCCATTCACAGCCATTGTGTAACCATTGAGCGCTTGCATAATGAAATACAAACCACTTAGGTTACTCCTGTTTTGTCAAAATCAATATTCCGAAATAAATAAAAAAAACGTTAAACTCCATTATTCTGGTCTGGTTGAAGAAATACGAAGGACAATAACGTCATGCCAACTAAAAATTAGGCGATTTACCCCCCATCTGGTCAGTTGATGAGATTTAAGGCGGAATCGTATAATTCATCGAGAAAGGCTTAAACAAAATGCAATGAATTGATATCTTAGGTTAGAGAACATCATTTAGTAAATCGTAAATGTATTTTTGATAATACGATTAATATTACCCTGATGTTAGGAGCCAATAGCTGCCCCTTTTCGGGAGCAAGTTTTTCTTCAAAATAAAATGATCAATATATGTTAAGAATTAGAGTAAAACAAAACAACTTAATAAGTCCTCCGATTATAATAAAACCAAAGCTGAGATTTGCCTGTACCATTCTCTTATTTAAGCGCCTCGCAATCAGTAAATTTTCCTCAATGACTTGATTTGCTATCTTCTTTCCTTCCATAATTATAATCTAGGTCAGTTGTACTCAATTTCCACCCTTGACATTCCCAACATTGTGTAATTTGAAACCCCCTTTCAGATAAACCAAAGGTTTAACTTCTCTTTTCATAAGGAGGTAACCTTTCGTTAAAAATTAACGACAATTCCATGGTATCCATAAAGGCGACTGGTACAATCCACATGTGAATAATTCAATGGACACAATAAGAAGTGAAGGTTTCATCCAGTGTCCGTAAGTATCCATAAAAGTTACACTGAGCAAACATATTCTACTATATCATTGTCAAGGCACTTGAATAAAGATATAAACGGCACAAGGTTTTACTATAAGTGAATTCAACCGCGTCCACTTTAGTTCAAGCATTCATTCATTTACAGTTAAATGGATGTCATCGGTAACTTCCTGCACTTTAAAAGATGAAAAGTTGAAATCACATAAAAAGGAATCTCCAAAAGCATTGAAAGAGTCATATGGCAATAAATATTCATATTATTTGCTAAAAACAATAAGAGAAACATAAAGTCAAATGTTTTTCTATCTTTCAAAGCATGATGTTTAGGAGGAAGTGGCCTCTTATAAATGCAGAGACTAACGTACTTCAAATAGGAGTGGTATTATCTGAGTCGGGATTGCAGTCGTGCCCTTCTACAATATTTAATCCTAATGATGCAACTTTGAAATCTCTGAGACTAAGCACATACTGTTTGATAAAATGCATGGGTTTGGATAACACTGTTTTTGGGCGAAAATAAATGTTACCTAGTGGTAAAAGTTCTGCAGCTGTTGGGATATCTGGCCAAAATACTATCGACCTCATGTTCACATCCACTGGATGCTGAAATCCCACTCTTTATCATCACAACTGATAACAAGCATTTGATACTCAATAGTTTTATTTTTTGCTTCTAAGAAGGAGCCAATTTAATGAGGTAGTAGTAACAAATCAGGTTATGATACTGAAGACAAAACCATTAACTGTATTCGTTATGCTTTGTTCTGATTGCGACATCCATTCTGAATTGGAATGTACAATGCTAGTGGTGTCACACCGACCTACTATAATATCATAACATTTCATAATCTCAGAATTTTTATGCCAGTGTCTGTACTAATACGATTCGATGTGAACATTAGGCTAGAATAAAGAAATGATCGCGCACGCTGTATGACTTAATTGCATTTATCAATTCTAGGGGCAAACGATAGACAATCACAGTGGCAGAAACATCAGAGCCTCGATTTCCGTCTTGCACGATTTTCAGTCGGTGAGCAGTTGATAGCGTGCAGTTTGCGGCTGCCAATTAGAGATTGCATAAACGCATCCACCCCGGTCTCAGTGAAGGTGATTGGTGCAGGGGAGACCCCAAGGGGCGAGGTCTATGTAGAGGCGGCGGGGACGGCAGGACAGGGACAGAAGGCGTGGCTAAACGTACCACTTCCTCCTGCCTCCCTCTACAATCTCCTAAGACAAAAGCGTCTTCTTCGATTGCGAGTTGACCTAGCTGATGCCAACG
>NW_020170411.1:533305-542143 GCF_000524195.1 Echinococcus granulosus | reverse complement strand
GTGGAATTGCTCTTCAGTTTTGTAAGCTTGATGCATTTTCCTTTTTGTGATTTACTTATGGAACATTAGTAGTATTCTTTGCAGGTTAAACCAATTGGTGAAAATCGCAAAAAGCGTCGACGAACACGTCTTAAAAGCAAAAGTTGGACAAATAATCGGGAAAAGCGCAATTCGGGATATCTCATGAACCAGCGATACGTCGCCTCAACATGCCAACGGCGTGACCTCGTGGTTAACTTTAATGCAGTTGGTTGGTCGCGTTGGGTGATTGCTCCGCCTGCCTACAACGCTGGCTACTGCTACGGCTACTGTCCCTTCCCCCTTTCAGCCCATTTCAACACTACCAACCACGCGATCATCATCCACCTCATGTACAACTTGGGCGTGGCCCCACCCCAAGTCAAACCGCCCTGTTGCACCCCTGTCACCTTCAGTCCCCAGTCTATTCTCTTCTTCGACAGCGACGAGGTCGTTCTGCAAGTCTACGAGGACATGATTGTCGAGACTTGTGGCTGTCGGTGATATTGACCCTAAAATCAAGATTTTATTTATCTCAGTGAATTTTTAACCAACTTGCCTTACCTATTTGCGCTTATTTCTATTGGACACTCAGCACATTCGCAGAGGTCCTTTTGTCCCAAAAAGAAGGTTATAGGAAATGGATGTTATAGGATTTGTGTTATCGAGGTGTGGATTAATCGTAATATCGTAGGAACACAATCGCATGTAAATAGGACATCGCGCAGTAGTTAGAATGAATTCCCAATTTTTGTACTACATTTCTCAATTTATTTCGTTCACTTTAGTTTAATCTTTTAGCATTGAAATGCGCAGGCGAATGTTTGATTTTGATACTTGAGACAAATTCTAGAGTCATTTTTAGTCAGTCGATCAAAACCAATTAAGTTTAGTCAAATACCGTTCTTAAAGCACCATTGTGCTTAGTATCTCTGCTCTATGCCAATTTCGACTTCTACTCCCTGTAGATTCCTGTCATTGGTTCCATACACTGTGCCAGGCACCAATAAAGTCCCTGCTTTTGGTAGAGTTTCCCTCAAATCACTACATTACGATGGTTTTCGCATAATTTTTAAATTGCTTATAAGACACAATAGGATTACTTTTGCTCGCCTCGGAATACTGCTGCGAGTTAATAGGCTCTTTCAATTAAACAATGACACAGTGATTTGTAAAAGAAAGAACAGCCATAACCCGTGCCTTTTACTTATTCAAGAAAACTGACTCTTTATTTGTTTAAATTTCTACATTTCACCAATTAGTAATAATAATATTGTAAGTGGACTTTGGTAAATGAATTTGTTACGTATCACTCTTGGTAGATGATCCAAAAATCTCCCTGAATTTCTTTAAAGTGGGCAAAAGCGGTTAAATACATGTTATTTGATAGCCTCAAAGGATTAAGCTACAACAGTGACAGGGCTTAGTCTGCAGCTGACATCTTCATCCAACATAAAATTAAACAGAAAAAAATATATTCCAACATTAATTAGTAGTAAAATCTTGTACTTTGGGAGAGAAAGTTATGCGGCCTAGGCGGAATAGATATTTTGCCCACTTACAAATAAAACCAACTACTGTGCAGAACACCCTTTGATGTTTTCACATTACTAGATGAAAAAAGTAGTGGTCCTCGGTGAATTGCGCAACCCAGAGCACACTGGCAACTATGTCTGATTTAATTTTCCCACAATTTAATGTTTCACATGCCTTATGGATCAGCGTCGACGACTCCGTGCCCCACGCACGCAAGTTACGCCTAGCCGAGTGCCGATTGCGACTTGGTGTGGTGCACGTGAAAGTCAAAACGACAGAACATAATGTGCACTTTTTTCGACTCCTTTGACTCTAAACTGTTTGAATGAAATGGAAAGCTTAACTAAAGCAATTTAAAATGGAAATAAGAATTTCAAAGCACTTAGAGTATTTGTAAGCAGCCAATATCTGATAGCTGACAATTCAGTCATCTACCGATTCAGGTATGGTATTACGTCGTAGAGTTTATGGAAAGCTAGTAACAATTCGTATACTTAAGTGATTGAGCCTTTCTGTAGATTATTGGACACTATTTAATCTACCACGTAATTACCGAAGCAAAACATTACTTGTGGGCTGAGTTTATGGCTTTTCAAGCTTCAGATATCGTCCAGTCTACCGACAATGGAATTAACACTAAGATAGGCCTTTTATACGACTGATTCTATCCATTTTATTACACATCAGTTTCTAACGTCCTTTTCAGGGTCATACAGGTGGTAATGCTGCAGGATTGGTAAAGGCCAAAATATGCCAAGCTATTTCGACAATTAAAGAAACAGATTTTTAGAGGGAAAAATGGCAAAAATTTATTAACAAAGTAGACTCATAGCAGAAAATCATACACGTTTCATAGTCTCATCAGGCTAATAAATTCTTTGTAGGTTAGACTTTGATCACCGTCTTTATCAGCGGAGTGGACGATTTGTACAACTTCCTGTTTTGGCATTTTGCATCCTATCCTGCGCAAGCCTTCATACAACTCATCAACTGTCAATTTTCCGGATTTGTCTACGTCCATCTCTTCAAAGGCAGCTTTCCACTCTTCAATCCTAAATTATGTATAATCGATGTGTGAATAAGCAGAGTCTACAATTCAAGTACAAAATCCACACTCTTTACTGAATTAGATTCTGAAATTTTTGCTGAAGTCAACTTAATGCAATGGACAGCAATATGAGTTCCCCTCGTGTTCAGCACTTTGTTATCGGACAATAAGCAAATAATCTATATCAGTCAACTGTTCTAAATCACGTTTGTTAGCTGGCAACAGCATACCACTTTTAGTCTCACGGTTACAATATCAAAGCATTTCGAGAACCTATCAGGAGTACAACAGGATTACTTGGAAAAGTTGTGACGTGTAATAGTTAAGCGCCATGCAGTGTTGTTGCCGAATAACCTGCCTAATGGGCCATCACATTTGTGCCACGATAATTCACAGATCACCTTATGAACGCTAAAAGTACGTCATCTTCCAGGAGTATGCTGCCATTGTTATTCAAAATTATTCTCATGCATAAATATCGTATTAACGATATACATACTTACGTGGTCGGTGGTACCTCCTTCAAACCTAAGGCACGCTCGTATTCGTCAAGCGTAACGCGACTATCCCCGTTATTGTCGAAAAGATTGATAAATTCCTAGTATTGGAAACAGTTGGTCAGAACGTTCGGCTCCAATTAGGATTTTAGAGTGCAACATTGTGAATATTAGAAAAACCAAGATGGAATTATGAAATACAAATCTATTTTATCAAATTTCTATAAAGTGTAATTATTCTCTCCAAATGACAACTTGATTGTTTTACATCTGTAGATTCATCTATTCAGGAATCCATTTTCATTTACTTAGAAAGAGCTGTAACAACACAAGTGAAGAAGGGACTAAAGTAATTTGAAAGTAGGCTTTTCACGATGAAAGTTGCCCTCTCAATCACTTGCCCTAGCTTCAAGTCTAACAGTGGCATCTTGACCCATTTAGGAGCGCTATCACCGTAGTTCCAATAATTGCCGTGCACTAGCCATGACCCCACTGCACCAGCATGCATCTCTGCCTGACTTGTCACGGTGCAGGAACGACCGTAACGGGTGGTTAAAAATGGCTAAAATACAAGAGTTCTGAAGAAGAAGAAGAACAGTGCAAGTTTATGGACTTAAGTCTCTTTTAGGAGGTGAAATTTCCCCATACAAATGAAAATTTTCAATTTGACGTAAAATTATTTCACACATTTTTAAAGTGCCTGGGTATTCCACCACAATCAAGCAGCACCCGCCTTGAGCAGAAAACTACTTTTAAGTTTTCCTGGCTGTGACCATATTGAAAAAAAAGGAAATTAAAATTAAAAAAATATGGATTTTTACCTCAACTTTGGATGGAGGAAGATTAGATTCCTCACAGCATTGCCTGATTTCTTCCTTTGAAAGAGAACCATCACAGTTGATGTCCATATCGTTAAATTTTTGTAAAAGACGATAGCGTTCTTCATTGGTGTATTTTGCCATTGTAGGATCTGGGTGTTCACAGATGGTAAATTGTTGATTTCAAAGCCTCGCTCTGCTCTCTTATGTGCTAACCAATGTGGCTTTGGATAGACTGACCTTGGCATGACGATTATGCAGTCTCTTTGATTGGTTATTGACATATCACGGTGGTTTTACCAGAGGTAGTGGCAACTTTGAAACCTCTAAATAGCGAATCATTTTGCATGATTATGCAATTTTGCGGCTGTCGTTATTTTCACTGCCTTTCGGAGAGGGCATGAATATTTACAGCATTCCACTAAAGTGCACCCAATGCTCTCCGAGCATCCATGGAATATTTCATTTCACTCTGTGAGATTTAAGTAGTTATGCGTGCATAAAAGCATATTATCTGGTGTGTGTGTCAACGCAGGATTACTAGCACACTACTTTGCTTTAAATGAAAATTGTCATATTCAGAAATATGCACATTAGCTCGAACAAATAAGAAGTAGAAAAGAATGTTCCAATTTTCCGCCAGCAGGATGAGATTAGACGTTAGAATATAGTCTAAAAGCCTGTAAGTGGGCAATAATGGCCAGGCAAAGTTTAAGCAAAGCTTCCACCTCTACTATCAGTTTGTTATGAAATCACGAATTTCCACATTAATCACAAAGATCGATTAAAAATACACAAAAATTTCATGCCACCGAACTGGAACTTCATTTTCATCCTTTTTTTCAATAGCGAAGATAGCTAAATATATAATACTTCGAAAATGCAGACATGGGACGGGCCAAGTACCAAAGGTTTGCCCAATATTTACGAAGTCAAGGTCGCATCAACCTTAATAAGCATAGAAATGTGAGATGGGTGAATAAATACGTGTTGATGGTTCGCGTATCCAGTGTTCTGCACTTAAAAGCGATTTATTTACTCAAATCATAAGGTGAATAGAGAATGTCTTGTTCCAGAACAAGGAATTTTTGGTGCCTTTAAATTTATGCTCAGTTTAGGCCTTGGTCAATTAAAACTTTATTTATGACGTTGAAATCCAGTCGCAAAGAATTACATGCTTGCAATTTTGAATGCCGCATAAAGTCAAATAACTTTGTACATGATTAAATTTCCTGGAATATTTAGGGCTGCATCCAATTTAGGCTTAGCCAAGCAGCAATACCGAAAGGATTGATACCATCTTTGACCGAGACCACCTCAACAAGGGCATGGTGAACAGGTAAGGTGAAGACATAAAACAGAGTGGACGCGGACACTAAGATGCGGTCTGGAAATAAATGGAATTAAATTCTGATTAAATTGAGGTGAAATTTCGATTCGCTCTTGTGAAAAATTTACCGTTATATCTGCAGAAGTTATCAAGAGATTTTAATAAAATCGTAAAATGAATATAGAGGCTCACTTAGATTCCAAATTACCACTCCAACGTGTAATCTGACTTACACGTAAGTGATTTTTACAATAGAACCCTGCATTTCCTTGCGTAGATGTCCGAATCAAATATGAGTTTCTCAGTTAATTAGTTTCGGAACTAGGTCCTGTTGATTCGTCAGATTTACCAGGAAAATTTGCAATCGGAACTTCCTTCTAGTATTTATAAAATCCGTATTTTGCAGATCTGACTTTACGTAAAAGTGATTAGGCTCCTACAGGCGCAGCGCGGACAAGCATTTTTTATTAAGACTAAAAGTTGAAAATAAGGAATAACATTGCGATCTCCTTGTTGGATCATTTTTAATGAGTACTGATTATCCTCCTGGGTGGCATCAACTAGATCTAGGGAAACGAAATTGGAAGAATCGAAGGCGAACAAACGATGCGCAGATATAGAGGCATAAACTGCAAATACTTGAACTAGGAATTATCGCAAAAGTCTATTTATATATCTGACTGTATTCAAGGTAAGTTGTCTCCTTGCATACTGCATAACATATCACTGGAAAATTCAATTTAAAGAAGAACTTTAACGCGTTCAATATCGGTACAGGAGAACAAGAGTAAAGAAGTGGAAATTTTTATACCGTACAAATTTACTGTTACAGAAGAGCAAAAACGCATTAGAAAAAATGAAAAGCATCAATGAAAGCTACAGCAACTTCCATAAAGGGAATATCGTATCGGGATAAGATATAACTATGAATTAACAACTTCAAGAAGGTGAATACATCACGAAGCAGAGAATTAAGCCAACATCAAGCAATTTTGAAATGCATGTATTTCATCGTTAGTTGACCTAGAAAATAACTCTGAAGAAGTTTTTGCAATTTTGTGCTTGCGTTTATCAATGTAACGTAGATGCAAGGATCGGATCCCTATAGAGTATTTCATAGAAGAAATGGAAACAGGAAACAGGATTTTCTTTATCTAAACAGCCTAAGTAATGTTCCAAGACCCGCTTGCCACCACAGCGCAATATTTTTTATACAATAAACGATTCTTTGTGGCTATCACAGTTCACGAATTAATCACAAACTAGTTTACTTAAGACATAGGCTAACTCTTCCAAATCTGTCGAATAACATTACCTTCCTGTAAAATTCTGTCCTACTTAAATATTGTTAGAAAACACTACCTTTATGGAAAGTGGCGAAGATTTTGGTTTTACAGAGTGGTTGGTAGAAAGCAACTATGGACCGTGGTGAGAGCACATTAAGTGAGGACGATTATGGTTTGGTGTTTACTTATCAATCCGTTTACCTATGATTTGTCAATCAACTTGGAGACGGAGGTCTTTTAAGGATAACTACTTCTGTTATTATAACGAAAAGCCAAGGTCTTTTGAATAAAATAAACTATTATTTCAAATATCAAGAAAACTGTTAAAAACCAAATCTGGTCAGAATTTGCCACCTTACAGTTTCTTCTCAAATAATAACAGGATTTTATAAATTTTAAAGTTCAGCATCTCCCAAATCGTAACATTTAACTTTTGGGAAATCTACTAGATCCTTTATAAGCATCTATCAGGAAGGCGGTTATCCTTTATTAAATGGATAATTTACACTTTGCTTAAAAGTATTCTAACATGAAACAGCTACTCATACTTAAGTGAAGTATTTTCATCTCTGTTGCCTAAAATTACGTTTAAGCTAACATTTTTTTCACTCTCCAAAGCGACGTTTTTTGAAGAGCATCACTGTCACTGGTCATGATAGCTAAATAACTAGCTGAAACGTATGTTTTTTACAATTTGATAGTTGTATAAATACCGATCACTCAAGGACTGAAACATTTGTAGAACAGAATTATCTGTTTATATGTCATTTAATCGCGCTTGAGTCAAGTAACATTTGACGTAACTAGATAAACATCAAATTATAAATTGGGCTTTATAATCAAAAATAATACTTACTTTTCCAATTCATACTTAAATGCTCTGTATCATACGACTATTCATTGTAACTATCAACTAATTAAAGTCAGTAGGCATGGATTGGCAGGTGAAAGATGTTATGGAAACTAGTACTTTTGCTCTCAGAAAAGCTGCCTACGACCATTATGGGTGATGCAGATGTTTGTGTGGTTGCCTCTGTTTGAGAGCGGAAATTCCCATTCTCCCTTATAAAGTGTGTGTCTGGTTAAACTAATTTTGCGCGTATTGTTCCAGGAAGGAGCATGTGAGACATAAGGCGGCAATCCATTGTTCAGAGTAATTCTTAAATCATAGCTTTCAGTAAGATGGGGTTCTCCAACCTCTATCAACAATTCACAATGATCAGTTGAATTAGCTGGTCGAAAATTTTTCTGAATATGTGTTATTTACAGGTAACATTAAATACCCTTTTAACGTTTACAGGCAGCATGCATGCCAAAGAAAACCCTACGAAACATAAACCTTCCCGCTCCAGCATCTTGATTTTATATTAGATGATAAGGGGAGGAATCATTCACTTTTGATAAAGTGATGGTTTCACTCTAGATTTTTCAAAAGTTGGGTTTACTTTCATTACCCGTTGCTGATAGATTTGTAAGCTTTTCACAAAGGACCTAATTGAAGACTTGCGAAACTGATGACTTCATTCCATTTACAAGTACTGACTTATGGGTCGGTTGAATGGATGCTTGCTTTGCCAAAGCTATGTTTCTGCTTATCTTTCTATGCCTGTTTATCTGAGCTATTTCGACTGAAATTTAAGCGTTTTTCTGCGTATGCGAGGTTGTGAAGCTCAAGCGATTTAAAGTAGGTTTTTCGTTTCCCTGTCTGTATTTTATTGATAGACCAATTATCTTGATTTTTATTCCGATTACCAACAAAAGTTTTCGGAGGCAAAATTAATCGTCGCTCGTATTCCACTCACAATACAATTAAACGATTACAAATAGTGAAACTCCTCACTGATTTTTGCTATCCGTGCTAAATGATAAAACCTAATACAAAATACAGCAGCCTCATGCAAATTTTAACATGAAATGCATTCCCAAATGTATATTATCCATCAAAGGAGAAGCCGCGTGAAAACTGCAAAATAAATATTTCGGCATAATTTTCAAAAGCCATTGATATTCCAAATAAATCATCCACTTTACCTAATAATATAAAGCCGTTACAAAAGTATCCCGCATCTCTTTCCAACTAAATAAATTGCATGTATTAGGCCACAAGGCACCCCTGATCTTCCTCGAAACCATAAGTTGTACAACTAAACGATAGTGCGAAATTTTGATTATGATGCAGGTAAACCAACTTCTAGATGTCTATTCAAGAGGGAAATATGGTTGCGCTAATAAGAAAATGCAAATTACAACGATACGTAAGTGTCGTTGGCGTAAAAAGCCATCTGATACTCGTGTTTGTTATTTT